>NW_027194682.1:0-139913 GCF_032444005.1 Ranitomeya imitator
GCGGACTATCCTCCGATAACGTTGACCGGCTTACTTTCCTGAAAATGAACCAGGCCTGGATCTCGCAGGAATTTGCCACTCCTCTGCCTGATTAAGTAATTGGGTGTCATCCAGGTCTCCTGCTGTGTTCATCTTTCTACCACCTGAACTGCTATTCCTGGGCTCCAACACCGCCAGTTGCGGCTCAGAAGTGCAGGCTGCACAGTAAAAACATACGACCCAGTGTTATTGGGTTTCAGTAACGTCAGCTGATCCCCAGCTGTGTAGCCGGCAATGTGTCCTGCGACCGCCACGCTGGCACAACAACCTAAATGTAAGGGAACCTGTCCCCCCCCCCCCCCCCCCGTCGTTTGTTACTGAAAGAGCCATCTTGTGCAGCAGTAATGCTGCACAAGGAAAAGGTAGCTCTTTTTTTTTAGCTCTTTGCACACGCAGAACTTAACACTTATAAAATGTGTTCACTGATACCGTTATACCGTCCCGGAGCTGGGACTTTCCTTCGTAATGTGACGCAGCACAGCCGTCATTCCTACCCCCCTTGGTGCCATGCGCTGCCTCCTCAGCGTTGTTTTAAGCTGTCACGGAGCCTGCGCTGTTCTGTTATCCCTTGGGCATGCCCTATTTGTGCTGCCCTGTCTTCTGACATAATTTGGTGTCAGGCTGGCTGCGCCTGTGCGGCCGCGGTGCCCGAGATCCCGCCTCGCAGTGTCTTCTGATTGAGTCACACTGCGGGCCTGGGATCCATGGGCAATGCGCAGTGCATATCTTCCCCTCGGGCTCTCGCTCATTTCCCTCCGCCTTCTTTAGACTGTGCGCCGTCAGCTGATCCCTAGCATGCCACGGCCGTGACACCGCACAGTCTGAAGAAGAGGGAAGGAGGGGAGTGAGAGTCGAGGTTATGCACTGTGCATGCCCATGGTTCCAAGGCCCGCAGTGGGATTACGTTAGATGAGACTGCGAGGTGGGATCTGGAGCAGCGTGGACGCACAGGCACTGACAGCCTGACACCAAATTATGTCAGAAGACAGGCAGCGCTAATTGGGCATGGCCAAGGGCTAACAGAACAGCGCAGGCTCCGTGGCAGCTTAAAACAACGCTGAGGAGGCAGCGCACGGCATCAAGGGGATAGGAATGACAGCTGTGCTGTGTCCCATTACGAAGGAAATTCGCACCTCCGGAACGGTTTTAACGGTATAAAGGGACACATTTTTAGTGTTTACTTCGGTGTTTGCAAGGAGCATAATTAAAAAGAGCAACCTTTTCCTTTTGCATCCTTAGTGCTGCACAACATGGCTCTTTCAGCTACAAACGTCTTGGGGGGGGGGTTAAAGGTTTCCTTTCAACTTGCTCCCAATCAGGCTTCGGCCTACACTCTGTTCCTCTGCTCCTCCTGCTGTCCCTGGGCTCTAACACCGCCAGTTGGTGCCTGGAAGTGCTGTGTGCACAGTCAACAGTCGCTCCTCTGTTATTGGGGTTCAGTAACGTCAGCTGATCCCCAGCTGTGTGTGCGGCAATACCTCCAATCTGCTCCTCCTGCTGTCCCTGGGCTCTAACACCGCCAGTTGGTGCCTGGAAGTGCTGTGTGCACAGTCAACAGTCGCTCCTCTGTTATTGGGGTTCAGTAACGTCAGCTGATCCCCAGCTGTGTATCCCGGCAACGTGTCATGCGACCGCCACGCTGGCACAACTAAAATGTAAGGGCGACCTGTCCCCCCCCCCCCCCCCCCTAGGCGTTTGTTACTGAAAGAGCCACCATGTGCAGCACTAATACTGCACAAGGGAAAGGTCGCTCTTGAAATTATGCTCCTTGCAAACGCTGAACTACACACTCATGTAATGTGTCCCCTCACACCGTCCAACCGTCCCGGAGGTGGGACTTTCCTTTGTAATGTGACGCAGCACAGCCGTCATTGCTACCCCCCTTGGCACCGTGCGCTGCCTCCTTAGCGTTGTTTGATTCCGTCATGGACCCTGCGCTGTTATGTTATCCCCTTGGCCATGCACAGTTTGCGCTGCCCCGTCCTCTGACATCATTTGTTGTCGTCCTGGCTGCGCCTGTGCGTCCACGCTGCCCGAAATCACACCTCGCAGTGTCGTCTAATGTGATCCCACAGTGGGCCTGGTATCCATGGCCATGCGCAGTGCATATACTAGCCTCTCACTCCCCTTCTTCACGCTTCTTCAGACTAGGCGGCGTCAGCTGATCCCTAATAGCATGCCACGGCCGTGACGCCGCACAGTCTGAAGAAGCAGGAAGGAGGGTGAGTGAGAGGCGATGATATGCACTGCGCATGCCCATGGATCCCTGGCCCGCAGTGGGACTACATTAGATGACACTGCAAGGTTGGATCTCGGGCAGCTTGGACGCACAGGCAACTGCCAGCCTGACACCTACATGATTGTCAGAAGACGGGCACCGCTAACTGTGCATGGCCAAGGGATAACATTACAGTGCGGGCTCCCGTGACAGAACCAAACAACGTTGAGGAGGTGGTGCCCGGCACCAAGGGGGTTGGAATGACGGCTGTGCTGTGTCACATTACAAAGGAAAGTCCCACTTCCGGGATGGTTTGACGGGTTGTGAGGGGACACATTATATGAGTGTGTACTTCAGCGTTTGCAAGGAGCATAATTTTCGGAGCCACCATTTTCCATGTGCAGTATTACTGCTGTACAAGATGGCTCTTTCAGCAACAAATGCCTGGGGGGGGGGGGTTAAAGGTTCCCTTTCAACTTGCTCCACTGCAGGCTTCGGCCTACACTCTGCTCCTCTTTGATTCCCTGGGTTTCAACACTGTCAGTTGCCACCTGGAAGTGTTGTCTACACAGAAAAAAAGACTAGGTGATGTGTCAGTGGGGTTCAGCACCGCCAGCTGTTCCCCTGCTGTGTAGTCGGCAACGTGTCACAGCACAAGCCACGCTGGCACAACAGAACAAAAGCTGCCACCAGTGCAGGCTTCGGCCTACACTCTGCTCCTCTCCTCCTCCTGCTGACCCTGGGCCCTCAAACACCGCTAGTTTTTGCCCGGAAGTGCTAGCTGCACAGAGAAAAACACCAGCCAATGTGTTAGTGGGGTTCAGCAACGCCAGCTGTTCCCCTGCTGTGTAAGCCGGCAACGTGACCTGCAAACGCCACGCAGGCACATGAACTGAAATTAAAGGGAACCTGGCCCCACCCCCCCCCAGGTGTTTCTATGTATAACAGCCACCTAGTACAGCAGTACTGCTGCATTTGTACAAGGTGGCTGACTTTTTCTCCTTGCCCACGTGGAACTCAACACGTACAAAATGTGTCTCATTGAGACCATTCCACTGTCCCCTGAGGTGTGACTTTCCTTTGTAATGATACGCAGCACCCCCCTTGGGTAGCGTTTTCCCGTCTTTTGTCATCATGGTTAGCTGGCTGCGCCTGTGCATCCGCCCTGCTAGAAACAACGCCCCTCGTTGTCATATTTATTTTGTCAGCGAGGGTGTGGTTTATGGGCACGAGCAGTGCATATGTTCGCCTGTCTTAACTCATCTCCTTCCCGCCTTCTTCAGACTGTGCGGCCTCCTGGCCGTGGTAGGCGATAAGGGATCAGCTGAGGCCCGCCCAGTCTGGAGCAGGTGTAAGGACATGTGTAAGCGGCAAACCTATTTACTGCACAAGGCCACGAATCCCAGCCACGCAGTGTGATTTTTTGAAAACACACTGTGGGTCTGGGATTCATGTCCATCGCTAACCGCAACGGCCGACATGAAATGAGGTCAGAAGACAGGAAGCGCTCACAGCGCATGGCCAAGGGATCACAATAGCGCAGACTCCTGTACAGCAAATAACAACGCTCAGGAATCTGCGCCCAGTACCTAGGTGCAAATTTTTACACCTGTGCTGCGTCTCGTTAAAAAAGACAAGTCACGCCTCCACAACTGTTTGACAGTATAATGGGCTAAATAGTGTACGTGTTTTAGTCAGCGTGTGCAAGGAGCAAAACAAATAGAGCAACCTTTTACTTGTGCAGCATTAATGCTGCACAAGGTGTGGCTCTTGTACCTTGCAACACCTGAGGGGGGGGGTTTAAAGGTAACCTTTGAAATTGGTTCAACTAGGCTTCGGCCTACACTCTGCTCCTTCTACTCCTCCTGCTGACCCTGGCTCAAACACCGCTAGTTTTTGCCCGGAAATGCTAGCTGCACAGAGAAAAACACCAGCCAATGTGTTAGTGGGGGTTCAGCACCGCCAGCTGTTCCCCTGCTGTGTAGCCGGCATCGTGTCCAGCACAAGCCACGCTGGCACAAACCAGACCAAAAGCTGCCACCAGTGCAGGCTTCGGCCTACACTTTGCTCCTCTCCCTCCTCCTCCTGCTGACCCTGGGCTCTAACACCGCTAGTTTTTTGCCCGACATGCAATGTGCACAGAGAAAAACACCAGTCAATGTGTCAGTGGGGTTCAGCAACGCCAGCTGTTCCCCTGCTGTGTAGCTTGCAACGTGACCTGCAAACGCCACGCAGGCACATGAACTGAAATTGAAGGGAGCCTGCCCCCCACCCACAGGTGTTCTATGTATATCAGCCACCTTGTACAGCAGTACTGCTGCATTTGTACGAGGTGGCTGACTTTTTCTCCTTGCCCACTGTGGAACTCAACACGTACAAAATGTGTCTCATTAGAGACCATTACAATGTCCCTGAGGTGTGACTTTCCTTTGTAATGACACGCAGCACCACCCTTGTTAGCGCTGCCCGTCTTTTGACATCATTGGTTAGCTGGCTGCGCCTGTGCATCTCCCCTGCTCGAAACAACGGCCCTCGGTGTCTTATTTTTTTGGACAGCGAGGGTGTGATTGATGGGCATGTGCAGTGCATATGTTTGCCTGTGTTCACTCATCTCCTTCCGCCTTCTTCAGACTGGGTGTCCTCATGGCCGCGGCAGGCGATAAGGGATCAGATGAGGCCGCCCAGTCTGAAGCAGGTGTAAGGACATGTGTGAGCGGCAAACATATTTAGTGCACCAGGGCACAAATCCCAGCACCGCAGTGTGATTTTTTAAAAACACACTGTGGGTCTGGGATTCATGTCCATCGCTAACCGCAACGGCCGACATGAAATGAGGTCAGAAGACAGGAAGCGCTCACAGCGCATGGCCAAGGGATCACAATAGCGCAGACTCCTGTACAGCAAATAACAACGCTCAGGAATCTGCGCCCAGTACCTAGGTGCAAATTTTGACACCTGTGCTGCGTCTCGTTAAAAAGACAAGTCACGCCTCCACAACTGTTTGACAGTATAATGGGCTAAATAGTGTACGTGTTTAATTCAGCGTGTGCAAGGAGCAAAATTAAATAGAGCAACCTTTGACTTGTGCATCATTAATGCTGTTCAAGGTGTGGCTCTTGTACCTTGCAACACCTGAGGGGGGGGTTAAAGGTAACCTTTGAAATTGGTTCAACTAGGCTTCGGCCTACACTCTGCTCCTCTACTCCTCCTGCTGACCCTGGGCTCAAACACCGCTAGTTTTTGCCCGGAAATGCTAGCTGCACAGAGAAAAACACCAGCCAATGTGTTAGTGGGGTTCAGCACCGCCAGCTGTTCCCCTGCTGTGTAGTCGGCATCGTGTCCAGCACAAGCCACGCTGGCACAACCGACCAAAAGCTGCCACCAGTGCAGGCTTCGGCCTACACTTTGCTCCTCTCCTCCTCCTCCTGCTGACCCTGGGCTCTAACACCGCTAGTTTTTGCCCGGACATGCAATGTGCACAGAGAAAAACACCAGTCAATGTGTCAGTGGGGTTCAGCAACGCCAGCTGTTCCCCTGCTGTGTAGCTTGCAACGTGACCTGCAAACGCCACGCAGGCACATGAACTGAAATTGAAGGGAGCCTGCCCCCCACCCACAGGTGTTTCTATGTATATCAGCCACCTTGTACAGCAGTACTGCTGCATTTGTACGAGGTGGCTGACTTTTTCTCCTTGCCCACGTGGAACTCAACACGTACAAAATGTGTCTCATTAGAGACCATTACAATGTCCCTGAGGTGTGACTTTCCTTTGTAATGACACGCAGCACCACCCTTGTTAGCGCTTCCCGTCTTTTGACATCATTGGTTAGCTGGCTGCGCCTGTGCATCTCCCCTGCTCGAAACAACGGCCCTCGGTGTCTTATTTTTTTGGACAGCGAGGGTGTGATTGATGGGCATGTGCAGTGCATATGTTTGCCTGTGTTCACTCATCTCCTTCCGCCTTCTTCAGACTGGGTGTCCTCATGGCCGCGGCAGGCGATAAGGGATCAGATGAGGCCGCCCAGTCTGAAGCAGGTGTAAGGACATGTGTGAGCGGCAAACATATTTAGTGCACCAGGGCACAAATCCCAGCACCGCAGTGTGATTTTTTAAAAACACACTGTGGGTCTGGGATTCATGTCCATCGCTAACCGCAACGGCCGACATGAAATGAGGTCAGAAGACAGGAAGCGCTCACAGCGCATGGCCAAGGGATCACAATAGCGCAGACTCCTGTACAGCAAATAACAACGCTCAGGAATCTGCGCCCAGTACCTAGGTGCAAATTTTTACACCTGTGCTGCGTCTCGTTAAAAAGACAAGTCACGCCTCCACAACTGTTTGACAGTATAATGGGCTAAATAGTGTACGTGTTTTAGTCAGCGTGTGCAAGGAGCAAAACAAATAGAGCAACCTTTTACTTGTGCAGCATTAATGCTGCACAAGGTGTGGCTCTTGTACCTTGCAACACCTGAGGGGGGGGTTAAAGGTAACCTTTGAAATTGGTTCAACTAGGCTTCGGCCTACACTCTGCTCCTCTACTCCTCCTGCTGACCCTGGGCTCAAACACCGCTAGTTTTTGCCCGGAAATGCTAGCTGCACAGAGAAAAACACCAGCCAATGTGTTAGTGGGGTTCAGCACCGCCAGCTGTTCCCCTGCTGTGTAGTCGGCAACGTGTCCAGCACAAGCCACGCTGGCACAACAGAACAAAAGCTGCCACCAGTGCAGGCTTCGGCCTACACTTTGCTCCTCTCCTCCTCCTGCTGACCCTGGGCTCAAACAACGCCAGTTTCTGCCCGGACATGCTAGCTGCACAGAGAAAAACACCAGCCAATGTGTTAGTGGGGTTCAGCACCGCCAGCTGTTCCCCCGCTGTGTAGCCGGCATCGTGTCCAGCACAAGCCACGCTGGCACAACCGACCAAAAGCTGCCACCAGTGCAGGCTTCGGCCTACACTTTGCTCCTCTCCTCCTCCTCCTGCTGACCCTGGGCTCTAACACCGCTAGTTTTTGCCCGGACATGCAATGTGCACAGAGAAAAACACCAGTCAATGTGTCAGTGGGGTTCAGCAACGCCAGCTGTTCCCCTGCTGTGTAGCTTGCAACGTGACCTGCAAACGCCACGCAGGCACATGAACTGAAATTGAAGGGAGCCTGCCCCCCACCCCCCCAGGTGTTTCTATGTATAACAGCCACCTTGTACAGCAGTACTGCTGCATTTGTACAAGGTGGCTGACTTTTTCTCCTTGCACACGTGGAACTCAACAAGTACAAAATGTGTCTCATTACAGACCATTACAATGTCCCTGAGGTGTGACTTTCCTTTTTAATGACACGCAGCACCCCCATTGTTAGCGCTGCCCGTCTCCTGACATCATTGGTTGGCTGGCTGTGCCTGTGCGTCCCCCCTGCCCGACACAACGCCCCCCGTTGTCTCATATATTTTGACTGCGAGGGTGTGATTGATGGGCACGAGCAGTGCATATGTTCCCCTGTTTTCACTCCCCTCCTTCCGCCTTCTTCTGACTGTGCGGCCTCATGGCCGCGGCATGCGATAAGGGATCAGCTGAGGCCGCCCAGTCTGAAGCAGGTGTAAGGACATGTGTGAGCGGCGAACATATTTACTGCACAAGGCCACGAATCCCAGCACCGCAGTGTGACTTTAGGAAAAGCCACTGTGGGTCTGGGATTTATGGCCATCGTTAACCGCACCGGCCAACATGAAATGAGGTCATGAGACGGCCTGCACTAACAGGGTATTGCCAAGGGATAACACAAGAGCGCAGACTCCTGTACAGCAAATAACAACGCTCAGGAATCTGCGCCCAGTACCTAGGTGCAAATTTTGACACCTGTGCTGCGTCTCCTTAAAAAGACAAGTCACGCCTCCACAACTGTTTGACAGTATAATGGGCTAAATAGTGTACGTGTTTAATTCAGCGTGTGCAAGGAGCAAAATTAAATAGAGCAACCTTTGACTTGTGCATCATTAATGCTGTTCAAGGTGTGGCTCTTGTACCTTGCAACACCTGAGGGGGGGGTTAAAGGTAACCTTTGAAATTGGTTCAACTAGGCTTCGGCCTACACTCTGCTCCTCTACTCCTCCTGCTGACCCTGGGCTCAAACACCGCTAGTTTTTGCCCGGAAATGCTAGCTGCACAGAGAAAAACACCAGCCAATGTGTTAGTGGGGTTCAGCACCGCCAGCTGTTCCCCTGCTGTGTAGTCGGCAACGTGTCCAGCACAAGCCACGCTGGCACAACAGAACAAAAGCTGCCACCAGTGCAGGCTTCGGCCTACACTTTGCTCCTCTCCTCCTCCTGCTGACCCTGGGCTCAAACAACGCCAGTTTCTGCCCGGACATGCTAGCTGCACAGAGAAAAACACCAGCCAATGTGTTAGTGGGGTTCAGCACCGCCAGCTGTTCCCCCGCTGTGTAGCCGGCATCGTGTCCAGCACAAGCCACGCTGGCACAACCGACCAAAAGCTGCCACCAGTGCAGGCTTCGGCCTACACTTTGCTCCTCTCCTCCTCCTCCTGCTGACCCTGGGCTCTAACACCGCTAGTTTTTGCCCGGACATGCAATGTGCACAGAGAAAAACACCAGTCAATGTGTCAGTGGGGTTCAGCAACGCCAGCTGTTCCCCTGCTGTGTAGCTTGCAACGTGACCTGCAAACGCCACGCAGGCACATGAACTGAAATTGAAGGGAGCCTGCCCCCCACCCCCCCAGGTGTTTCTATGTATAACAGCCACCTTGTACAGCAGTACTGCTGCATTTGTACAAGGTGGCTGACTTTTTCTCCTTGCACACGTGGAACTCAACAAGTACAAAATGTGTCTCATTACAGACCATTACAATGTCCCTGAGGTGTGACTTTCCTTTTTAATGACACGCAGCACCCCCATTGTTAGCGCTGCCCGTCTCCTGACATCATTGGTTGGCTGGCTGTGCCTGTGCGTCCCCCCTGCCCGACACAACGCCCCCCGTTGTCTCATATATTTTGACTGCGAGGGTGTGATTGATGGGCACGAGCAGTGCATATGTTCCCCTGTTTTCACTCCCCTCCTTCCGCCTTCTTCTGACTGTGCGGCCTCATGGCCGCGGCATGCGATAAGGGATCAGCTGAGGCCGCCCAGTCTGAAGCAGGTGTAAGGACATGTGTGAGCGGCGAACATATTTACTGCACAAGGCCACGAATCCCAGCACCGCAGTGTGACTTTAGGAAAAGCCACTGTGGGTCTGGGATTTATGGCCATCGTTAACCGCACCGGCCAACATGAAATGAGGTCATGAGACGGCCTGCACTAACAGGGTATTGCCAAGGGATAACACAAGAGCGCAGACTCCTGTACAGCAAATAACAACGCTCAGGAATCTGCGCCCAGTACCTAGGTGCAAATTTTGACACCTGTGCTGCGTCTCCTTAAAAAGACAAGTCACGCCTCCACAACTGTTTGACAGTATAATGGGCTAAATAGTGTACGTGTTTAATTCAGCGTGTGCAAGGAGCAAAATTAAATAGAGCAACCTTTGACTTGTGCATCATTAATGCTGTTCAAGGTGTGGCTCTTGTACCTTGCAACACCTGAGGGGGGGGTTAAAGGTAACCTTTGAAATTGGTTCAACTAGGCTTCGGCCTACACTCTGCTCCTCTACTCCTCCTGCTGACCCTGGGCTCAAACACCGCTAGTTTTTGCCCGGAAATGCTAGCTGCACAGAGAAAAACACCAGCCAATGTGTTAGTGGGGTTCAGCACCGCCAGCTGTTCCCCTGCTGTGTAGTCGGCAACGTGTCCAGCACAAGCCACGCTGGCACAACAGAACAAAAGCTGCCACCAGTGCAGGCTTCGGCCTACACTTTGCTCCTCTCCTCCTCCTGCTGACCCTGGGCTCAAACAACGCCAGTTTATGCCCGGACATGCTAGCTGCACAGAGAAAAACACCAGCCAATGTGTTAGTGGGGTTCAGCACCGCCAGCTGTTCCCCTGCTGTGCAGCTTGCAACGTGACCTGCAAACGCCACGCAGGCACATGAACTGAAATTGAAGGGAGCCTGGCCACCACCCCCAGGTGTTTCTATGTATAACAGCCACCTTGTACAGCAGTACTGCTGCATTTGTACAAGGTGGCTGACGTTTTCTCCTTGCCCACGTGGAACTCAACACGTACAAAATGTGTCTCTTTGAGACCATTCCACTGTCCCTGAGGTGTGACTTTCCTTTCTAATGATACGCAGCACCCCCCTTGGTAGCGCTTCCCGTCTTCTGACATCATTGGTTGGCTACTTGCGCCTGTTCGTCCGCCCTGCCTGAATAAAATGCTCCTCGTTGTCTTAATTATTTTGACTGCGAGGGTGTGATTGATGGGCACGAGCAGTGCATATCTTCGCCTGTCTTAACTCATCTCCTTCCGCCTTCTTCAGACTGTGCAGCCTCATGGCCGCGGCATGCGAGAAGGGATCAGCAGAGGCCGCCCAGTCTGAAGCAGGTGTAAGGACGTGTGTGAGCGGCCAAAATATTTACTGCTCAAGGCCACGAATCCCAGCACCGCAGTGTGGCTTTATGAAAAGACACTGTGGGTCTGGGATTTATGGCCATCGTTAACCGCACCGGCCAACATGAAATGAGGTCATAAGATGGGCAGCGCTAACAGGGCATTGCCAAGGGATAACACAAGAGCGCAGACTCCTGTACAGCAAATAACAACGCTCAGGAAGCTGCGCCAAGCACCAAGGCGTTATTTTGGACACCTGTGCTGCGTCTCATCAAAAAACCAAGTCACGCATCCACTACAGTTTGACTGTAGAATGGGGTAAATTGTGTATGTCTTTCATTCAGCGTGTGCAAGTAGACAAATTAATAGAGCAACCTTTCACTTGTGCAGCATTAATACTGCACAAGGTGTGTCTCTTGTACTTTGTAACACCTGAGGGGGGGGTTAAAGGTTTCCTTTGAAATTGGTTCAACTAGGCTTCGGCCTACACTCTGCTCCTCTCCTCCTCCTCCTGCTTCAACACGGGCTCTAACATCGCAAGTTTTTGCCCGCAAGTGCTAGCTGCACAGATAAAAACACACGCCATTGTGTTAGTGGGGTTCAGCAACGCCAGCTGTTCCCCCAGTGTGTAGCCGGCAAAGTGTCCTGCAAACGCAACGCAGACACAAAGCTGCCTCCAGTGCAGGCTTCGGCCTACACTCATCTCCCCCTGCTTACCCTTTGCTCCAACACCGCTAGTTGGGGCTCTAGGAAGACAATCTTTAATAGGCAAGGCAACGCATCCGGGTTCCAGCACCGCCAGCTGGTTCTCGGCAGTGTTCTTGTCACAGGTACTCCCTCGTGCCAAGCCTGGTTTCAGCACCGTCAGCTGTTTCCGGGTTGTGTCAACTTCACTGAGACGCCTATGCTTGCCCCGTCGTGGGGCGGTCGAGTTAGCCAACTCCAGGGTGCCTCCAGTTTAGGAGCTTCCTATGTGGGCTGCGTGAACTGGTAGTCAAGGCTGGTTCTGTAGTGCCAGTAGGCCCAGCTCCCCCTGTAGGACTGTTGGGGTTCGGTAACTGCGGCTGCCTCGCGGCCTAGCTGTTCTCTCCTCTCCTGTGGGCCTTGGGGTCCACCACCTGGTTCCAGCACCGTCAGCTGGTTCCGGGCCGAGCCTTTGGCTTAGGTGCCTCCTCCTGGGTAGCCGAGTTCCGCCAACGTTAGGCGGTCCTTGGTAGTGCTTTTAAGCGCGGGCACCTACAGCTTAGTAACCGGGTTCCAGCACCGTCAGCTGGTCCTCGGTCGTGCCATTGGCTCTTGCACACTGGGGCAACGCATCTGGGTTCCAGCACCGCCAGCTGGTTCTCGGCAGTGTTCTTGTCACAGGTACTCCCTCGTGCCAAGCCTGGTTTCAGCACCGTCAGCTGTTTCCGGGTTGTGTCAACTTCACTGAGACGCCTATGCTTGCCCCGTCGTGGGGCGGTCGAGTTAGCCAACTCCAGGGTGCCTCCAGTTTAGGAGCTTCCTATGTGGGCTGCGTGAACTGGTAGTCAAGGCTGGTTCTGTAGTGCCAGTAGGCCCAGCTCCCCCTGTAGGACTGTTGGGGTTCGGTAACTGCGGCTGCCTCGCGGCCTAGCTGTTCTCTCCTCTCCTGTGGGCCTTGGGGTCCACCACCTGGTTCCAGCACCGTCAGCTGGTTCCGGGCCGAGCCTTTGGCTTAGGTGCCTCCTCCTGGGTAGCCGAGTTCCGCCAACGTTAGGCGGTCCTTGGTAGTGCTTTTAAGCGCGGGCACCTACAGCTTAGTAACCGGGTTCCAGCACCGTCAGCTGGTCCTCGGTCGTGCCATTGGCTCTTGCACACTGGGGCAACGCATCTGGGTTCCAGCACCGCCAGCTGGTTCTCGGCAGTGTTCTTGTCACAGGTACTCCCTCGTGCCAAGCCTGGTTTCAGCACCGTCAGCTGTTTCCGGGTTGTGTCAACTTCACTGAGACGCCTATGCTTGCCCCGTCGTGGGGCGGTCGAGTTAGCCAACTCCAGGGTGCCTCCAGTTTAGGAGCTTCCTATGTGGGCTGCGTGAACTGGTAGTCAAGGCTGGTTCTGTAGTGCCAGTAGGCCCAGCTCCCCCTGTAGGACTGTTGGGGTTCGGTAACTGCGGCTGCCTCGCGGCCTAGCTGTTCTCTCCTCTCCTGTGGGCCTTGGGGTCCACCACCTGGTTCCAGCACCGTCAGCTGGTTCCGGGCCGAGCCTTTGGCTTAGGTGCCTCCTCCTGGGTAGCCGAGTTCCGCCAACGCCAGGCGGTCCTTGGTAGTGCTTTTAAGCGCGGGCACCTACAGCTTAGTAACCGGGTTCCAGCACCGTCAGCTGGTCCTCGGTCGTGCCATTGGCTCTTGCACACTGGGGCAACGCATCCGGGTTCCAGCACCGCCAGCTGGTTCTCGGCAGTGTTCTTGTCACAGGTACTCCCTCGTGCCAAGCCTGGTTTCAGCACCGTCAGCTGTTTCCGGGTTGTGTCAACTTCACTGAGACGCCTATGCTTGCCCCGTCGTGGGGCGGTCGAGTTAGCCAACTCCAGGGTGCCTCCAGTTTAGGAGCTTCCTATGTGGGCTGCGTGAACTGGTAGTCAAGGCTGGTTCTGTAGTGCCAGTAGGCCCAGCTCCCCCTGTAGGACTGTTGGGGTTCGGTAACTGCGGCTGCCTCGCGGCCTAGCTGTTCTCTCCTCTCCTGTGGGCCTTGGGGTCCACCACCTGGTTCCAGCACCGTCAGCTGGTTCCGGGCCGAGCCTTTGGCTTAGGTGCCTCCTCCTGGGTAGCCGAGTTCCGCCAACGCCAGGCGGTCCTTGGTAGTGCTTTTAAGCGCGGGCACCTACAGCTTAGTAACCGGGTTCCAGCACCGTCAGCTGGTCCTCGGTCGTGCCATTGGCTCTTGCACACTGGGGCAACGCATCCGGGTTCCAGCACCGCCAGCTGGTTCTCGGCAGTGTTCTTGTCACAGGTACTCCCTCGTGCCAAGCCTGGTTTCAGCACCGTCAGCTGTTTCCGGGTTGTGTCAACTTCACTGAGACGCCTATGCTTGCCCCGTCGTGGGGCGGTCGAGTTAGCCAACTCCAGGGTGCCTCCAGTTTAGGAGCTTCCTATGTGGGCTGCGTGAACTGGTAGTCAAGGCTGGTTCTGTAGTGCCAGTAGGCCCAGCTCCCCCTGTAGGACTGTTGGGGTTCGGTAACTGCGGCTGCCTCGCGGCCTAGCTGTTCTCTCCTCTCCTGTGGGCCTTGGGGTCCACCACCTGGTTCCAGCACCGTCAGCTGGTTCCGGGCCGAGCCTTTGGCTTAGGTGCCTCCTCCTGGGTAGCCGAGTTCCGCCAACGCCAGGCGGTCCTTGGTAGTGCTTTTAAGCGCGGGCACCTACAGCTTAGTAACCGGGTTCCAGCACCGTCAGCTGGTCCTCGGTCGTGCCATTGGCTCTTGCACACTGGGGCAACGCATCCGGGTTCCAGCACCGCCAGCTGGTTCTCGGCAGTGTTCTTGTCACAGGTACTCCCTCGTGCCAAGCCTGGTTTCAGCACCGTCAGCTGTTTCCGGGTTGTGTCAACTTCACTGAGACGCCTATGCTTGCCCCGTCGTGGGGCGGTCGAGTTAGCCAACTCCAGGGTGCCTCCAGTTTAGGAGCTTCCTATGTGGGCTGCGTGAACTGGTAGTCAAGGCTGGTTCTGTAGTGCCAGTAGGCCCAGCTCCCCCTGTAGGACTGTTGGGGTTCGGTAACTGCGGCTGCCTCGCGGCCTAGCTGTTCTCTCCTCTCCTGTGGGCCTTGGGGTCCACCACCTGGTTCCAGCACCGTCAGCTGGTTCCGGGCCGAGCCTTTGGCTTAGGTGCCTCCTCCTGGGTATCCGAGTTCCGCCAACGCCAGGCGGTCCTTGGTAGTGCTTTTAAGCGCGGGCACCTACAGCTTAGTAACCGGGTTCCAGCACCGTCAGCTGGTCCTCGGTCGTGCCATTGGCTCTTGCACACTGGGGCAACGCATCCGGGTTCCAGCACCGCCAGCTGGTTCTCGGCAGTGTTCTTGTCACAGGTACTCCCTCGTGCCAAGCCTGGTTTCAGCACCGTCAGCTGTTTCCGGGTTGTGTCAACTTCACTGAGACGCCTATGCTTGCCCCGTCGTGGGGCGGTCGAGTTAGCCAACTCCAGGGTGCCTCCAGTTTAGGAGCTTCCTATGTGGGCTGCGTGAACTGGTAGTCAAGGCTGGTTCTGTAGTGCCAGTAGGCCCAGCTCCCCCTGTAGGACTGTTGGGGTTCGGTAACTGCGGCTGCCTCGCGGCCTAGCTGTTCTCTCCTCTCCTGTGGGCCTTGGGGTCCACCACCTGGTTCCAGCACCGTCAGCTGGTTCTCGGCAGTGTCTTTTGCTCTTGTACCTTCTGCTCCCCATCCTGGTTCCAGTACCGTCAGCTGGTTCCGGGCAGAGCCTTTGGCTTAGGTGCCTCCTTCTGGGTATCCAAGTTCCACCAATGTCAGGTGGTCCTTGGTAGTGCTTTCAGGCACGGGTACCTCCTGCTTAGTAACCGGGTTCCAGTAACGTCAGCTGGTCCTTGGTAGTTCCATTGGCTCTTGGACATTCGGCTACCCATCCGGGTTCCAGTACCGTCAGCTGGTTCTCGGCAGTGTCTTTTGCTCTTGTACCTTCTGCTCCCCATCCTGGTTCCAGTAACGTCATCTGGTTCCGGGCAGAGCCTTTGGCTTAGGTGCCTCCTTCTGGGTATCCGAGTTCCGCCAACGTCAGGCGGTCCTTGGTAGTGCTTTTTAGCACGGGTACCTCCTGCTTAGTAACCGGGTTCCAGTAACGTCAGCTGGTCCTCGGTAGTTCCATAGGCTCTTGAACCTTCGGGTAGCCATCCGAGTTCCAGTTCCATCAGCTGGTTCTTGGCATTTTCTCAGCCTTCTTGTACCTTCTGCTACATTTCCAAGTTGAAGACCCTAACGTCGACAACCCGGAAGACCACCCCGATGACGACGACCCGGAAGACCACCCCGATGACGACGACGACGACGACGGCGGAGACGACGACGGCTGAGACGACGACGGCGGAGATGACGACACTGGAGACGAAGACCCTGGAGACGACAACATGGAAGACCGAGAAGCAGAAGAACAAGAGGCTGCAGAACAAAGAGCAGAAGAACATTAAGCATAAGACTTAATATCAGAGCAAAAGATATTATCTAAATTATATGCAGAAGAAGACTAAGCAGTGTATGGGGGTGAGTCCGTTCCTCCTCGTGGTGCCCCTGGATAAAGCCTGATGCTGCAGGCCAAACTGAACGCGGACAAATGTAACTTTTGTGACTGGCAGAACGGAAGGTGTAATCTTCCAACTTTTATAGACAACAACTACGGGAATGCCTGTCACAAATGAGAATATGATGAAGAAGTAGAATAGGAAGAATAATAACAGTGGAATAAAAAGAATATGTAGAATAGGAAGAATAATAATAGTTGAAGAAAATGAATATGAAGAATGTAATAAAAAAAAAAATAGGTAGAAGATGAAGAAGAAGATGAATAAGGTGAAGAAGTTGATGTCAAGGATGCTGATGATGATGAAGATGAAAGTGTGGGAAAAGAAAAAAAAAAAAAAAAGAAAAAAAAGAAGGGGAAGGGCGTGGAATAGTGAAACATCAATATCTGACAAAATAAAAAAAATTTACATACTCAATATCTTTTTCAATCCGAACTTCTTTAAAAAAAAAAAAAAAACATGCTATTCTATTTGATTGGACTAATCCTCATTGCCTTTAATGTCTCCGCCACCTCCCCCATACATCCTACATTATTCTTAGTTGTTTTCCTTCAGGTAGAATGAACCTACAAGGAAAGAAAGGGTTTATTTTAATTCCGATATTTTGGTCCCATTGACTTGCATTGGGATCGGGTATCGGTATCGGCGATATCCGATATTTTTTGAATATCGGCCGATCCAAACCGATACCGATACTTTCCGATATCGGAAGGTATCGCTCAACACTAATTGTAACAAAGTAATAAAACATAATAAAACTTTAGACATTTAGTATCACCATTATTGTGCTCACTCACAGAATAAAATTAACAATTTATTTGTTCAGCAAATTAAAATATAAATATGTAAATGTAAATAATACAGCAGAATTGCTGTATTTTATATTTCTTTGAATAAAAAGTAAATAAAAGTTTGGCATCAGGTTGTATATGCACAACAATGGTACTACCAATAAATGCAAAGCCCTCATTCAGCTTAGTCTACAAAAAAAAAAAAAAAAAAAAGACAGCACTTGGAAGGCAATGTTGAAAAACATGTGTGGACAATAAAGCCAAATTAGTCCACGTCTTGATAGGTTAAAATCCAGTTTTTCATAAGACCTTGGTATCACATATACCATTCCATTAAAGGGAATCTGTCACCAGGTTTATGCTATTTTCATCAGTTTAATTTAGGAAAAGAGTCCCTGATTCCAGTGATGTATCACTTAGTTTACTGGGTGCAGCAGTTGTAACACAGTTATTAGATGTAGGAGAGCTCAGAGAGCTAACCCTGCCAACACCACTAATGAACAACTTTCCGTGTACATTGTGTATAGACAGTAAGCTGCTAATCAGTGGTAGGCACTGGACCAGGAAGCACGAGACTTGTAGTCCTTGTTGTGATAATCTCGTGCTGATAAAACCTTAATTGCATTGAAACTATAGCACACATCCTAATAAGTGACACATCGCTGAAATCAGTGTCTCAGCCGTTATATCATGCTGCCCTTAGATTAAATAGCAAACACCTGTTGACAGATTCCCTTTAAGAAACATTACATTACCCCCCCCCAATTCACTTATAGTCACAGCAGATATGGCAGTTCTGGTGGTCAATTCACTAAAAAGAAAGCTTGGATTGAACACTACTTCAGTCTTCTCTCAGTAAAGTGCTTCAGTCCATAAAATAGTTAAATAAAACCAAGAGATGCAACAAAGTAATATAGCATGTAGTTAATACCAGCATTCGCACATAGAATCGGCATCTGAAATGTCTACGGGTCTCTTGGAATAGCTATTAAAATACACCATTAGCATTGCATCCATATATGCGAGCAGAAAGCTGGTATATTGTGGTCATACACAATTATTATACTTCTGCACAGACCACAGAAGGATAAAATCAGAGGGTGAATTGATTTTCATCCTCTAAATTCGTCGAGCAAATCAAACCTGTGATGCCAGGAGACATACCAGTGGAAGTCTGTGATTAAGAGTCCCATTTCTGGAGGCCTTATTTATACCTAATATAAGCTTTACAGACGGGTTTATGGGGATGATAGACTGTTCTTACCAGAAAAGCACGGTCCTTTTGATACCACACTTAAATCTTTTTGTTGTTTGCAGGCAGATCTTCTTAGGAAGCATTCATTTTGATAAGTGTCTCCATTTGATCCACACACTGGCACGTAGTTAGTGTGACACTGCAAAATAAAGTGGCATTTGTTAAATGGTGAAGAAAAGATTGTGAAGATACAGCAGGAACGTGGTGTAGTGGTACCCAGTGATATAACGTTCAGATAATACTGTCTGCGGGAGGAGTTATATCCTATTTTTGTAGCCCGTAAGACAAACTGTTATTAGCTACAGTACCTTCCAATTCTTTTATTGCATGCTTTAGACATTTCAAAATAATTCAACCTAAACAAAAGTTTAGAAATAACTAATAGTAGTGGGTGGATATTATTTTAAAGAGAACCTGTAAGGTCCCCCGACTATCCTCCTTGACTACTAGAACCGTATGGATGCAGAGTTCTTTAATTTGATTATGTATTTTATATAACTTACAAATGCTGCAATCTTTGAAAAATTACCGTATTTTTCTGACCATAAGACGCACTTTTTTTTCTCCAAATTTGGGAGGAAAGTGTGGGTGCGTCTTATGGTAGGGATGTAACATGTGGTGAGGGGGGCAGCAGCAAGTGGGATCGCACTGTGATCCCACTTCAGGAGGCAGAAAAATGTCCCCCACTGCCCTGAATCAGCTGAGGAAACCACATGGTCCCGATGATTAAGTGCAGGTAATATTCATTAGCGGCTCTCCGCCCACCTATCAGCTGAGCAGGGAGCCAGGAGCAGCAAATGAATACTCCACTTGCAGGGACACACATGGTTTCCCCAGCGCTGGATTCCTGCAGCAGCGGGGGAGATCTGTGTGTCCAGGGGAGGAGGGGGCAGCAGCAGCAGGGTGGCAGGGGAGAGGAGATGAGATGCTGCATACCTGCCTGGGCTGGACTGCTGTGCACAAGGAGGACCTGTGTGATGTCAGAAGTGGGCGGGCTGGAGCATCACATGGCAGCTCAGAGCCCTCCCTCTTCTTGACTTCATCACAGGTCCTTCAGAATCCCCACTAGAATCTGCTGGCTTCCTTTTATAACCTGTGCTGGAAAGGCAACAAGAGGGAAGGCTCTGTGTGTGCGGTCATGGGATTCTCCAGCTTTTTACCTCACCACTGCGTGCCTGGCTGGCTGCCACAATTAAGAGGTTAGTCTTTACAAAACACAATAAAGCACTCTGCCACTCCTTTGGTGAACTATAAGGCTGCCGTCACACTACCAGTATTTGGTCAGAATTTTACATCAGTATTTGTAAGCCAAAACCAGGAGTGGGTGATAAATGCAGAAGTGGTGCATATGTTTCTATTGTACTTTTCCTCTATTTGTTCCACTCCTGGTTTTGGCTACAAATACTGATGTAAAATACTGACCAAATACTGCTAGTGTGACAGCAGCCTAACTCCCAGCATGTCATAGGATATGCAGGACATGCTGGGAGTTATAGTTCTTCCATGGGATTTTAAAGCAGCACTCCAGTGTTATTTTGCAGTGCTGGAGTGGTGCTTTCAAGCCCTGTACCCCCATTGTTATACTCACCCTCCAGCATCTTCATACAGTACTTCACAGACACCATACTCGTCCTGCAGCTTCCAACATAATAACATACTATTATATATAATAACACCACATATAATAGTACCACATTTTTTTGCTTCAAATATTTTTTTCCCTATTTTCCACCTCTAAAACCTGGGTGCGCCTTATAGTCCAGTGCGTCTTATAGTCCGAAAAATAAGGGTAACTTTAATTCTGCAGTGTTGCTTAATCCAGAGGGATGTATTCTAACCCTGACTAGTCCAGAAGGATGTCTCCTAATCCCGACTAGTCCACAGGGATGTCTCCTAACCATGACTAGTCCACAGGGATGTCTTCATACCCTAACTAGCCTAGAGTGATATCTCCTAACCCTGACTAGTATAGAGGGATGTCTCTTAACCCTGACTAGTCTAGAGGGATGTCTGCTAATCCTGACTAGTCCAGAAGGATGTCTCCTAACCCTGACTAGTCCACAGGGATGTCTCCTAACCCTGACTAGTTAAGAGGGATGTCTGCTAATCCTGACTAGTCCAGATGGATGTCTCCTAACCCTGACTAGTCCACAGGGATGTCTTCTAACCCTGATTAGTCCAGAGGGATGTCTCCTAATCCTGACTAGTCCAGACGGATGTCTGCTAATCCTTACTAGTCCAGAAGGATGTCTCCTAACCCTGGCCAGTCAACAGGGATGTCTCCTAACCCTGACTAGTCCAGAGGGATGTCTCCTAATCCTGACTAGTCCACAGGGATGTCTCCTAACCCTGACTAGTCCAGAGGGACATCTACTAAGCTTGACTAGTTCAGAGGGATGGCTCCTAATCCTAACTAGTCCAGAAGAATGTCTCCTAACCCTGACTAGTGCACAGGGATGTCTCCTAACCCTGACTAGTCCAGAGGGATGTCTCCTATCCTGACTAGTCCAGAAGGATGTCTCCTAACCCTAACTAGTCCACAGGGATGTCTCTTAACCCCAACTAGTCCACAGGGATGTCCCCTAAAGCTGACTAGTCCAGAGTGACGTCTCCTAACCCTGACTAGTCCAGAGTGATGTCTCCTAACCCTGACTAGTCCAAAGGGAAGTCTCCTAACCCTGACTAGCCCTGCCTCAGATCTTCTACTCTGCCTCCATTAGCAGGACTAACAGCCTGCATAATGTCCCAACCATAATGAGTACTGTATGTAGACTGTCAATTACACCTAGGGAGGTATGATTAGAAGGTCCAAGGCAGAACTAACCTGGAGAGAAGATACTTTGCCAGACTAGTTCTGCTTCATTAGCACATGCGATGGAATAAAAGTTAATTTTTCAAAGATTGCATTAGTATGCATGATCAGTTAATTAAATCTGCATCCATACTACTATAGTAGTGTTTTGGGGACAGTAAAGTGATCCTACAGGTTCCCTTTAACACTGCCACATCTCCTACTTATCCTACACTAAGTATGAATTATTTTGGCCTTGAGATGCTGATGTAGGAGATGCTAAGGGGATGCTTGACATCATCACATGATTGGCGGTGGCAGTCTAATAGTAAGTCTGTCCTTATGATCTGCCTGTCTCACATGGTTCAGCTTAAGCTAGATTGGTGGTGGTGGCAGAGAGTAGGAACTGCAGATTGGCAGCGAATCACCTGCTCTTTCCTAGAGTGACCTGTTTATTGAGCCCCTCATGAACACACACTTGCATGTTCTGGACTTTTTACCTTTTCTTAAATGTGTGTCTTTTTAATTTTTCTTTATCAGATATTTTTATTGAACATTTTCATTTGACAAAGACAAGCAGAAAACAGAAACTCTCACAAATCCCCCACCTCCCCTGACAACAATGCTACCAGTATGGTGCATGTAGACTGGCCAATGGCAGCTGTCTAATCCACCCTTGATAGTTGGCAAATGATCAACCAATGTCATTGCAGTATAAGTTAATTTCCATGTGACAGTCAATCTGCAAATTGGAGAATTAGTGTAGTTTCCTAAAATTACACATATTTATAGTGAATTATAAGTGTCTTACACCTCCAACATAGAAATATACAAATAAAAATGTACCCAATCAAATACCGCTCCCCATAATACCCCTTACCTATTACAGTACATGCAATACTTCATTGCAAAATACTGTAAAATCAATGACTCGATAATATCAAGGAAGCTACACCTTGTGTATCTAACCAGGGGGACCAGATTTTCTCCAAAGGACGAGGCCTACTTCAGTTTGTATACCACCTTTATCCATAAGAATAAGGTTGTTCACTACTTTTCCGATAACCAATGCACAGCAACCAATTTTCTGGGGACACAGTAATAGTCATTTTTCTATTTGTGTCCTTATATACAGCGCATGTATATGAGTTATGGGGCAGTTTATATACTGAGTTAGTGGAATTAGGAATGATAAAGTAATGCAAATGCATCAGCTATTCTGAATGCAAAAAACACCCAAGACAAACCAATATGGAGGTCCCTTTGCATGATGCCCCACTGGCCTACTCAGTGAAAGCGCAGTTCAGTGTAGCAGGAGGTGCCATCTGCCACACTGCTGAGTGCAGTGCGATTGGATGACGTGGCCTTCTTCTCCATCTTCTCCCTCCAGGACTTGGGTGTATGAGCTGAATGTAGCAGGATCCGCTGGGCATTGAAGCCGCTAATCTGAAACACGAGCGTCCTACACTCCCCACACCACCGTGCTAGAACAGCAGGAACCGCTAAGCATGGACCCCCATGTGCTTGTTATCGCCCATATCACGCTATATATTCCTGTACTGCATTTTGACGTAGGAAATGAGTGCAGCAGGAAATGGTGTGGACAGAAGTCGATGCTTTCCCTCTCCCGCCCAGCTTCTACCACCTACATCACTCTGTACATTCCTATACAGAGATATTATAAGGGTGTTAACTATAAGGGTAGCAGGAGCCACTCTCAACTACACTGGTAATTGGGTGGCACTGCATTGTTTCCCCTTGGTTAGTGAGTGTGGGCCACAATGTCCTTGCATAGTGTCAGACTGGGGTACCAAGAGCCCACCAGTAATATCAACTCCAGCTACATGCCAATATGACTTTACCATCATTCACAAATTTCTATAGCAATAAAATGGGTTGATTTTGGAATAAAAAAAAAAGCTGCATTTGTCTGTACATAGTGATTCAAGTATACTGTGCCAACTACTGCTCATATAAGAGGGTGGTGGCCTACTCCTGCACAGGGGTCCACCGGAGAATTCTCCTCTGGGCCAGTCCGAGCCTGTATAAACAATTAGGTGTCAGATCCCCCTCTATTGGCCTACATACTGTATGTAAATGTCTTGTCATCCAACCACATGGCGGCAGTATTTTGGTTACAAACCCATACAGGACACGCTATAGGCATACTATATATATATATTGGATACTTGGTTATCACTATTGATTTATGTGCTGTTAAACTATTTATACATTGGGTAATATTTATATGCGGCTGTCAGTTTTCACTTAATATTTATGTCAGCCTCACTTTGCAGGGTGGAACACTAGGTATTTGGCCATAACGTTTCAATTGCTTTTTATAAACTTGTGTTAGAAAACCCTCAATCATTCATAAATGTATTCTTCTATTGTAGACACTATATGGTAAATGCCATGCAATTTCACGTCTATGTAAGGGATATGTGACTCCATTCCAGAGTCTATGAGTAAAGCAAAATCTTTTCTTTTGACTTCTTAGGCTATGTGCACACATTGCGGACTGTATGCATTTTTGCCGTGGCTTTTCGCCGCGAAAACGCTGTGAAAACGCATACACAAAACAACTCATTGAATTCAATGGAATTCCGCAATGCTGTGCCAATGCTGCATATTTTTCCAAGGCGGAATCGCATCGCGGAAAAATATGCAGCATGCTCATTCTTTGTGCGGAATTGCAACAATTTCGCACACATAGGAGAATGAATTGATCTGCTTACTTCCTGAATGGGGCTATGCCCACCATGCGCAAAGTAAGCAGGGCATGTGCAGATGGTACCCAGGGTGAAGGAGAGAAGACTCTCCTCCAGGCCCTAAAAAAAGAATTAAAATAAAAAATAGTTATATACTCACCTTCCGGCGGCCCCCGAATCCAGCCCAGGCCTTAGCGATGCTCCTGGCAGCTCCTATTCCCAGTAATGCCTTGCGACAATGACCTGTGATGACGTAGCAGTCCCACGTGATGCTACGTCCTCTGGGGTCATTGCTGCGAGGCATCACTGGGAACGGGAGTTGCCGGGAGCATCGCGAACGCTGCGGGGGCTGCCGGAAGGTGAGAATATGATTTTTTTTAAATTATTTTTAACATTATATCTTTTTACTATTGATGCTGCATAGGCAGCATCAATAGTAAAAAAGTTGGTCACACTTGTCAAACACTATGTTTGGCAAGTGTGACCAACCTGACAATCATTTTTCCAAGCGATGCTACAGATCTCTTGGCCTTACATCAGATTTCCCCTCTTAGGGTACCGTCACACTATACGATTTACCTACGATCACGACCAGCGATATGACCTGGCCGTGATCGTAGGTAAATCGTAGTGTGGTCGCTGGGGAGCTGTCACACAGACAGCTCTCCAGCGACCAATGATGCTGAGGTCCCTGGGTAACCAGGGTAAACATCGGGTAACTAAGCGCAGGACCGCGCTTAGTAACCCGATGTTTACCCTGGTTACAAGCGTTAAACTAAAAAAAAACAAACAGCACATACTTACATTCTGGTGTCCGTCAGGTCCCTTGCCGTCTGCTTCCCGCACTGTGACTGCCGGCCGTAAAGTGAAAGTGAAAGCACAGCCGCTGTGCTCTGCTTTCACTTTACGGCCGGCAGTCACAGTGCGGGAAGCAGACGGCAAGGGACCTGATGGACACCAGAATGTAAGTATGTGCTGTTTGTTTTTTTTTTAGTTTAACGCTTGTAACCAGGGTAAACATCGGGTTACTAAGCGCGGTCCTGCGCTTATTTACCCGATGTTTACCCTGGTTACAAGCGAACGCATCGCTGGATCGCATTGCTAGATCGCTAGATCGGTGTCACACACACCGATCTAGCGATGACAGCGGGAGATCCAGCGATGAAAGAAAGTTCTAAACGATCTGCTACGACATACGATTCTCAGCAGGATCCCTGATCGCTGCTGCGTGTCAGACACAGCGATATCGTAACGATATCGCTGGAACGTCACGAATCGTACTGTCGTAGCGATCAAAATGGTATAGTGTGACGGTACCCTTACTCCGAGGTAATCCATATAAGTGTGTAAAATCTCATCAATATGTAATCTGCAAACGGTCAATACTTAGACATTGTTCTAGATTGTGCTTGTGGCATTGATCAGTCATGGCTCTACACAATGAAAGTACTGGAGTATACAAATAGTGTGTTATATGACTATATTGGCAAACATTACCCTTTGGGCTTGGGCCTCTGAGTTTAGCAATGTCGGCAACATTACCAGTAGGCAGTGTGCTACTTTACACACTTTGTGTGCTACATTACGCACACTGCGGAGGCACTCGGTCATCTATCACTGCTAACTGTATTACATTTACCACTCTTCAGGGTGCATTCCCAGGGATGATTATCTCCCCATAATCGTGCAGTGTAAACAGGCTACCAATCTTCATGCTCAAAATATACGAAGAGGGGACCGTGACGCAGGGCTGATTGGGCACCAGCATCACATGACGTGTCCCAACACCGCATGACAGCCCCAGGGAGAGCGACTTCTGACACCACGGGAACAGCGCCAGCACAAGAGGTGAGTTTAGGCTTTATAAGGTTATCGGGGCCAAACATTTTGATTAAGAAGGGCACCCCAATTACCCTTATTTCCCCCCACGTCATGACTCTCCAACTGCCCGACTAACTGTTGGGAACCACAGATGGGCGAGTCTGTAAAGCTGTTTGCACATTCTATTCCATGGGCATCAGAGGTCTGCTCCAAAGATTAACAGACTCAAGAGGAGGAAAGCATTTGCACCTATACCCCCAATTTTTTCAGTTGGATCAGGGGCGCAACAAAGTAGGGTCTGAGCAGAACTAAGACCCTTGTCACCAGACGTTCACCCTTGGGGGTGGAGGTGATCCCGATGAGACTCAGATACGGTGGGTACGGAAAGCATTCATACCCCTTTAAATTTTTCACTCTTTGTTTCATTGCAACCATTTGTAACCACCAGAAGTCTTCCTAGACCTGGCCGTCCAGCCAAACTGAGCAATCGTGGGAGAAGAGCCTTGGTGAGAGAGGTAAAGTAGCACCCCAAGATCATTGTGGCTGAGCTCCAGAGATGCAGTAGGGAGATGGGAGAAAGTTCCACAAAAGTCAACTATCACTGCAGCCCTCCATCAGTAGCGCCTTTATAGCAGAGTGGCCCAATGGAAGCCGCTCCTCAGTGCAAGATATATAAAAGCCCGCATGGAGTTTGCTAAAAAACACATGGCGGACTCCCAGACTATGAGAAATAAGATTCTCTGGTCGGATGAGATGAAGATAGACCTTTTTGGTGATAATTCTAAGCGGTATGTGTGGAGAAAACCAGGCACTGCTCATCAACTGCGCAATAGAATCCCAACAGTGAAACATAGTGGTGGCAGCATTATGCCATGGGAGTGTTTTTCAACTGCAAGGACAGGACGACGGGTTGCCATTGAAGGAAACATGAATGTGGCCAAGTACAAAGATATCTTGGATGAAAACCTCTTCCAGAGTGCTCTGGACCTCAGACTTGGCCGAAGGTTCACCTTCCAACAAGACAATAACCGTAAGCACACAGCTAAAATAACAAATGAGTGGCTTCAGAACAACTCTGTGACCATTCTTGACTGGCCCAGCCAGAGCCCTGACCAATTGAGCATATCTGGAGAGACCTGAAAATGGCTGTCCACCAACGTTCACCATTTAACCTGGGAGAGGATCTACAAGGAGGAATGGCAGAGGATCCCCAAATCCAGGTGTGAAAAACTTGTTGCATCAATCCCAAGAAGACTCATGGCTGTTCTAGCTCAAAAGGGTGATTCTACTCAATACTGAGCAAAGGGTCTGAATAGTTATGACCATGTGATATTTCAGTTTTTCTTTTTTAATAAATTTGCAAAAATTGCTACATTTCTATTTTTGTTCAGTCAAGATGGGGTGCAGAGTGTACATTGATGAGTAAAAAAATGAATGTTTTTGAATTTACCAAATGGCAGAAATGAAACAAAGAGTGAAAAATTTAAATGGGTATGAATACTTTCCGTACCCGCTGTACCTGAGGCGCACGCGGACAGTACGGTGCTTCCATGGCAGGAAGAGGAGGAGGGTGACTCTCAAAGCGAGGAGTAGGAGAACAGTGAGGATGACGATGTGAACTAAGAGGAATGCATGTTGTGAACTAAGAGGCATGCAGCTGAGTAGCTCAGAAAAGCAGCTGGAGGAGGAAGACGAGGAGGTTACACTGCTGCTTGCCGCACACGGAGTGATGCAACCACAACAAGCACTGCATCCTCACCAACAACTCTGGCTGTGGCCAGCAGCTGTCGTGAGTCTGCAGTTTGTAGGGGTGGTAAGGGTTGCCTAGCTTAGGCCTTATTTGAGACTGTAAAGGATGACCCAACTCACGTTATCTGCCAACTGTGTAAAAAACAACTCAGTACAGGCAAAAATTGTAATAATTTTAGTACTACATGCATAAACCGGCACATGTGCATTCAGCATGCATTAGTCTGGGAATCTCTATCTGCTAAAATGTGGCCTAGCGGGCCTCGCCAACCACTGGCCTCCCCCATGAACCGCAACTGCTGCTTCCTCCTCCGTCACTGTGAAAAGTGCTCTCACACAGGTCTCTGGCCTCAGAACCTTCACTTGTTTACCCGCTACAGTTGGGGTGAGTGAAAAACTGTCAGCTGTTATTTTTTAGACCAGCCTATGCACCAGCAGAACAAAGCACAAGTCTGACACAAAGTGAACGATTGGAGAGGATGGTGCAGGAGTATCTCAAGCTCAATACTGATGCCATTGTGGGGTTGTGACGGGGTGTACGGCAGAGCAAGAAGGGACAACAGGCCGAGGGATGATTCAACAGATTTATTATCAAGAATGCTGGAACAACACATGCAGGTAGATCTACAGAGTCCACAATTAGTCCAATGGAACAGGTTCGGGGGCACCTCCCGATAATCCTTGTGCCAGGTAACAAAGCAATAGTCCACAATTAGTCCAAGGGATCCCAAAACAATCTCACGAACGACGAGATATGTCCTCAGCTCAAGTCTCGCCCCGTTCGCTTCCGCAGTCACAGATGGACATGGGGTCTTGCCTCAGCTAAGAATCCCCACTCCTTCTCCTTCAAGGATCAACTCACATCTGATCTCAAAATAAGAATGGATTGTCTGAGCTCCAGGGATCCGCCCAAGAAGGGGGGTAGAGGTCACACCTTCTATTCAATGGTTGGGTCCACCAGAAGATTCTAGACTGGTGGCTCCACTTAGTCTATTCATTGTGTGCATTTGACTAGCCACGTGCTGTGAGGAAGAATGGCTATTCCTTCCCTAGTGGTGTGGACAAAGCTTAACTACATTAGAGCTCAGGGCTGCAAGCATTGGGGGAAGGAGACAGGTTAGTTACATACACCCCATGACATTGCAAAATGTACAGTAAATACAAGGAAAGAGAAGTCGCATCACATCATGACATATTACACAAAATACAGGACAGGGAAAAAAGTACAGATCATGACAGGGGTGTTTGGACTCTTTTGTATTTTGGTCTTCAAAAATGGAAGAGTGGTCTGAGCTCACCAGTTACGCCTTGAAGGTTATGCCTTGAAGGTTCTGTCATGCCCAGCAGCCAGAGTTCTCTCAGAACGTGTCTTCAGCGCTGCTGGTGTTGTCCTGACAGATAAGCGCATTTGTGTGTCCCCTGAAAGTGTAGACCACCTAACTTTCATCAAAATGAACAAGTCATGGTTCTCCAATGACTTTTGCACTCTAGTCGCAGACTGGGCGATGGTGTAGTTTTCAGTATGATCTTGCGTTATTACAGTGTGACACCTTTGTTATGGCTTCTGTGGCTGCTGTTGCTACTGCTACTGATGTTACTAACAAATGCCTTGGTGGCGCAACAATCAGAATGTGTCTCCAGCATTGTCACTTTTACAATTTGCTTCTTTTTTTTTTTTTTTAAAGCAATTAATATTCCTTCTCCTTTTTGCTTGCTCGTGAGTCACAACAAACCAAATATTTGGTACATGGAGACTCTTATTTTCTTATTTGGGTCTCCTTGTTGTGTGTAGCCAATTTAGTTTTGTGTGCCAATAATTTTTTGAAATGTGGAGACTCTAAGTTGGGTCTCCATCTGGTGGATTGCCTGTAGTTGAAAGGGTCTCACAGCACCATTATAATATTTCTACTGTGGTAAAATTCATGCCATGTTAGCGGTATGTGCCAATAATTTTTTGAAATGTGGAGACTCCAAGTTAACTCCATCTGGTGGGTGGCCTGTAGTGGAAGTGGCATCACAGCCCCATTATACTATTTCTACTCTGGGGAAATTGATGCCACTTTAGTGATGCGTGCCAATATTTTTTTGAAATGTGGAGACTCCAAGTTGGGTCTCCATCTGATGGGTTGCCTGTATTGGAAGGGGTCTCAGTGCACCAGGCATACACATGTCACTCACCCACATCTGTCTGACCAATTTGTAAGCTAGAAGTTCTGGGCCAGGACCTCTCCCATCCATCCATGCTGCACCATTATGTATTTTCTACCGTGGGTCATTTGATGCCACTTTTTCTGGTGTCTGGCCCTAATTTTTCAAAATTTTTTGACTCCAAGTTGGGTCTCCTTCGTGTGTGTTGCCTGAATTTGGCAGGGTTACCAGTACAGCAGGCTTACAGCGGTCCCTCACCCACCTCTTAATTTCAAAGCTGTAAATGCTGGCCAAGTCCCTGTCTCATGAATGGCCCATTCCTGACTGCTGCACCATTATAAAATTTTTACTGTGGGTCAGTTCGTACCACTTTTCCTGGTGCCTGACCATAATTTTTGGAAACATTTTGACTGAAAGTTGGGTCTTCTTCCTGTACGTTGCCTGTCACTTATCCACCTGTTAATGATCAATGTTTAAGCTAGAAATGCTGGTCCAAGCCCTGTCCCATGCATTCATGCTGCGCAATTATATTATTTGTACTCTTGGTCAATTGATGCCACTTTTCTTGGTGTCTGCCACTAATTTGAGCTGTTTGGCAGCTTTTGGGCTCCCCTGAAGGTGTTGTCTATGCGTTTGGTTTTGCGTCCCATTGAATTCAATGGGGTTTGGATAAGTTTGGCAAATTGATCAGCAAACTGTTCGGCGAACATCAGGACATCAGGAAGTTCGCCGATCCAAGCCGAACCGAACCTTAAAAGGTTCACTCATCTCTACTCATGAGGTCACTTCTGGAGCCATGTCATCAAAGACGGGGCACTGATGGATAAGCAATGGTAGAGCTGGGGAAGAGGAGGGGGAGTAATAAAAGCTAAATTTATTATATTTAAACAGTGCAATCTGATGGAATAATAAAATGGTGAACCCCTTTATTGTATTTAAGGCTGGTAGAAAGAAAATACTAATAATAAGTAATATAACCACTGTATTCATTGGTACTGGACAATAGTGTACAGAAACAGGAAGCCTTAACAGGGGTCAGATGAGAGATAGAGCTCTCCACTATAAATATTGTCAATATATATGATACACTAAGGCAATAAATGTGGATAAAGCAAATATAGGTGATATATCCAGCAGTTTATTCCAGTGTGCCAATGTACGTGGACACAAAGCCAGACACTCGCAGGTTTATTTACTGCGGCAACAAATGAAGTGTTTCTAAGACATTGCAGGTGACCATAAGTCATATTCCTGTCCACCACAGAAGCTATTTCTGTAACTAAACCATGGTTTGTCAATGAAAAGTGAGAAGTGTTTACTTATAATGACAACAACCAAATATTGGAAGAATAACAATGCACTAAATTAATAGGAAGAGTGGAAATGGGAAAATGGTAACGGAAAAGAAATGTGTAGAAGGAATGCTGATGCTTTATAGTTTTAATGGCAGGTAGGTAACTGTTTTACTGTTATACTGTTTTGAATGAAAGTTAATTAATCATTTTTTTTTTATTGTTCTTTTTTAACCCCTTTACCCCCAAGGGTGGTTTGCACGTTAATGACCGGGCCAATTTTTACAATTCTGACCACTGTCCCTTTATGAGGTTATAACTCTGGAACGCTTCAATGGATCCCAGTGAATCTGACATTGTTTTCTCATGACATATTGTACTTTATGACAATGGTAAAAATTATTTGATAGTACCTGCGTTTATTTGTGAAAAAAATGGAAATTTGGCGAAAATTATGAAAATTTCGCAATTTTCCAACTTTGAATTTTTATGCAATCAAATCACAGAGATATGTCACACAAAATACTTAATAAGTAACATTTCCCACATGTCTACTTTACATCAGCACAATTTTGGAACCAAAATTTTTTTTTGTTAGGGAGTTATAAGGGTGAAAAGTTGACCAGCAATTTCTCATTTCTACAACACCATTTTTTTTTAGGGACCACATCTCATTTGAAGTCATTTTGAGGGGTCTATATGATAGAAAATACCCAAGTGTGACACCATTCTAAAAACTACACCCCTCAAGGTGCTCAAAACCACATTCAAGAAGTTTATTAACCCTTCTGGTGCTTCACAGGAATTTTTTGAATGTTTAAATAAAAGTGAACATTTAACTTTTTTTCACAAAAAATTTAATTCAGCTCCAATTTGTTTTATTTTACCAAGGGTAACAGGAGAAAATGGACCCCAAACATTGTTGTATAATTTGTCCTGAGTACGCCAATACCCCACATGTGGGGGTAAACCACTGTTTGGGCGGATGGGAGAGCTCGGAAGGGAAGGAGCGCCGTTTGACTTTTCAATGCAAAATTGACAGGAAATGAGATGGGACGCCATGTTGCGTTTGGAGAGCCACTGATGTGCCTAAACATTGAAACCCCCCACAAGTGACACCATTTTGGAAAGTAGACCCCCTAAGGAACTTATCTAGAGGTGTGGTGAGCACATTGACCCACCCAGTGCTTCACAGAAGTTTATAATGCAGAACCGTAAAAATGAAAAATCATATTTTTTCACAAAAATTATCTTTTCGCCCCCAATTTTTTATTTTCCCAAGGGTAAGAGAAGAAATTGGACGCCAAAAGTTGTTGTACAATTTGTCCTGAGTACGCTGATACCCCATATGTGGGGGTAAACCATTGTTTGGGCGGATGGGAGAGCTCGGAAAGGAAGGAGCGCCGTTTGACTTTTCAATGCAAAATTGACAGGAATTGAGATGAGACTCCATGTTGCGTTTGCAGAGCCCCTAATGTACCTAAATAGTAGAAATCCCTCACAAGTGACACCATTTTGGAAAGTAGACCCCCTAAGGAACTTATCTAGATGTGTGGTGAGCGCTTTGACCCACCAAGGGCTTCACAGAAGTTTATAATGGAGAGCCGTAAAAATAAAAAAAATCTTTCCCCCCAAAATTATTTTTTAGCCCCCAGTTTTGTATTTTCTCGAGGGTAAGAGGAGAAATTCGACCCCAAAAGTTGTTGTCCAATTTGTCCTGAGTACGCTGATACCCCATATGTTGGGGGCAACCACCGTTTGGGCGCATGGGAGGGCTCGGAAGGGAAGGAGTGCCATTTGGAATGCAGACTTAGATGGAATGGTCTGCAGGCGTCACATTGCGTTTGCAGAACCCCTAATGTACCTAAACAGTAGAAACCCCCCACAAGTGACCCCATATTGGAAACTAGACCCCCCAGGGAACTAATCTAGATGTGTTGTGAGAACTTTGAACTCCCAAGTGTTTCACTACAGTTTAAAACGCAGAGCCGTAAAAATAAAAAATCTTTTATTTTCCCACAAAAATTATTTTTTAGCCCCCAGTTTTGTATTTTCCCAAGGGTAACAGGAGAAATTGGACCCCAACAGTTGTTGTCCTATTTGTCCTGAGTACGCTGATATGTTGTGGTAAACCTCTGTTTGGGCACACGGGAGAGCTCGGAAGGGAAGAAGCACTGTTTTACTTTTTCAACGCAGAATTGGCTGGAATTGAGATCGGACGCCATGTCGCGTTTGGAGAGGCCCTGATGTGCCTAAACAGTGGAAACTCCCAATTATAACTGAAACCCTAATCCAAACACACCCCTAACCCTAATTCCAACGGTAACCCTAACTACACCTCTAACCCTGACACACCCCTAACCCTAATCCCAACCCTATTCCCAACTGTAAATGTAATCTAAACCCTAACTGTAACTTAAGCCCCAACCCAAACTGTAACCCTAGCCCTAACCCTAGCCGTAACCCTAACCCTAGCCCTAACCCTAGCCCTAACCCTAGCCCTAACCCTAGCCCTAGCCCTAACCCTAGCCCTAACCCTAGCCCTAGCCCTAACCCTAGCCCTAACCCTAGCCCTAACCCTAACCCTAGCCCTAACCCTAACCCTAGCCCTAACCCTAACGCTAGCCCTAGCCCTAATGGGAAAATGGAAATAAATACATTTTTTTAATTTTTCCCTAACTAAGGGGGTGATGAAGGGGGGTTTGATTTACTTTTATAGTGGGTTTTTTAGCGGATTTTTATGATTGGCAGCCGTCACACACTGAAAGACGCTTTTTATTGCAAAAAATATTTTTTGCGTTACCACATTTTGAGAGCTATAACTTTTCCATATTTTGGTCCACAGAGTCATGTGAGGTCTTGTTTTTTGCGGGACGAGTTGATGTTTTTATTGGTAACATTTTCGGGCACGTGACATTTTTTGATCGCTTTTTATTCCGATTTTTGTGAGGCAGAATGACCAAAAACCAGCTATTCATGAATTTCTTTGGGCGGAGGCGTTTATACCGTTCCGCGTTTGGTAAAATTGATAAAGCCGTTTTATTCTTCGGGTCAGTACGATTACAGCGACACCTCATTTATATCATTTTTTTATGTTTTGGCGCTTTTATACGATAAAAACTATTTTATAGAAAAAATAATTATTTTTGCATCGCTTTATTCTCAGGACTATAACTTTTTTATTTTTTTGCTCATGATGCTGTTTGGTGGCTCATTTTTTGCGGGACAAGATGACGCTTTCAGCGGTACAATGGTTATTTATATCTGTCCTTTTGATCGCGTGTTATTCCACTTTTTGTTCGGCGGTATGATAATAAAGCGTTGTCTTTTGCCTCGTTTTTTTTTTTTTTCTTACGGTGTTTACTGAAGGGGTTAACTAGTGGGCCAGTATTATAGGTGGGGTCGTTACGGACGCGGCGATACTAAATATGTGTACTTTTATTGTTTTTTTTTTATTTAGATAAAGAAATGTATTTATGGGAATAATATTTTTTTTTTTCATTATTTAGGAATATTTTTTTTTATTTTTTTTTACACATTTGGAAAACATTTTTTTTACTTTTTTACTTTGTCCCGGGGGGGACATCACAGATCAATGATCTGACAGTTTGCATAGCACTCTGTCAGATCACCGATCTGAGAGCAGTGCAGGCTGCTTCACAGTGCCTGCTCTGAGCAGGCTCTGTGAAGCCACCTCTCTCCCTGCAGGACCCGGATCCACGGCCATCTTGGATCCAGGCCTGGAGCAAGCAGGGAGGGAGGTAAGACCCTCGCAGCAACGCGATCACATCGCGTTGCTGCGGGGGGCTCAGGGAAGCCCGCAGGAAGCCCCCTCCCTGCGGGAAGCTTCCCTATACCGCTGGCACATCGCGATCATGTTTGATCGCGGTGTGCCGGGGGTTAATGTGCCAGGGGCGGTCCGTGACCACTCCTGGCACATAGTGCCGGATGTCAGCTGCGATAGGCAGCTGACACCCGGCCGCGATCGGCCGCGCTCCCCCCGTGAGCGCCGCCGATCGCGCTGGACGTACTATCCCGTCCGTGGTCATAGGGGCCCACCCCACCTCGACGGGATAGTACGTCCGATGTCAGAAAAGGGTTAAGCTTTTTAACTGAATTTTATTTTTCCTTGAATTTTGGTTTTCTGGACAAGTTGTGATTCTTTTTAGCACCATTTTATAAATTAAATTCCAGATTTTTTATATTGACAGGATGCATGACAAGAAACTATTTCTGTATTTTAAAGATTAACAAATTTCCATTTACCGCAATATATGCCTATTTGCCATATCATTAAAACCACTGACAAGTGAAGTGAATAACACTGATTACCTTGTATGTATGGCACCTACCAAGTTGTAGGATATATTATCCAGCAAATATACAACTGTTTTTTCAAAAAAGCAGGAAATTTGGGCAAGTGTAAAGATCTGAATGATTTTTACAAGGGCCAAACTGTCATTGCTGGACAAGTGAATCCGAATATCTCTGTGGGGTGGGGGTATACTTGCTATGCAGTGGTTGATAACTGACAAAAGTGGTCCAAGGAAGGAGAACCGATGCTGTGGTCATGACTCATGAGTTCCTAAGGATCACTGATGCGTGAGAAACCTAGGTAGCCTAGTTTGATCCTACAAGAGCCACTGGATCACAAATAGTGAAGAAGTTAAGGATGAAAGACAACACAAAAGATTTCAGAATTAAGAGTACCTTCCAATTTGCTACAGGGCTACAGTATGTAACCTATACCGAACCCAGCCACTGCCAAAAGCACTTATTGTATAATGGATACATGAGCATCAGAACCAGACTATGGAGCAATGAAACATGGTCTGAAGTTTATTGACATTCATAAAGACAAGCGGATGTGTGTGAGCTACTTATCTGTAGAAGAGAGAGTAAGATGATGGAGTGTGATGGTCTGGGCAATGTTCTGCTTGGAAGATGTAGATGTTGCTTTGACATGCACCACCTACCTAAACACTGTAGGACCATGTACACCCCTTCATGGCCTCATTTTTCCCTGCTGGCATTGGCTGTTGCCAGCAGGATAATGCACACTGCTAAAATTGTTCAAGAATGGTTTGCAAGTAGTGTTGAGCGATACCGTCCGATATTTGAAAGTATCGTTATCAAATGGTATTGGCCGATATCCGAAAAATATCGGATATCGCCGATACCGATATCCGATACCAATACAAGTCAATGGGACACAAATATCGGAAGGTATCCTCTATGGTTCCCAGGGTCTGAAGGAGAGGAAACTCTCCTTCAGGCCCTGGGATCCATATTCATGTGTAAAATAAAGAATAAAAATAAAAAATATTGATATACTTACCCTCGGACGCGCCCTGGTTGTCACCGCTGCAACCGCCATGCTTCCCTTCCTAAAAATGAGTGCGTTAAGGACCTTCGTTGAAGTCACGGCTTGTGATTGGTCGCTAAGTGGTCATGTGACCGCTCACGCGACCAATCACAAGCCGCGACGTCATCGAAGGTCCTTAACGCGCTCATTCTTAGGAAGGGAAGCATGGCGATTGCAGCGGTGACAACCAGGGCGCGTCCGAGGGTAAGTATATCAATATTTTTTATTTTTATTCTTTATTTTACACATGAATCTTAATCCCGATACCGGTTCCCGATATCACAAAAATATCGGAACTCGGTATCGGAATTCCGATACAGCAAATATCGGCCGATACCCGATACTTGCGGTATCGGAATGCTCAACACTATTTGCAAGACATAACTTAAGTTCAACATTTTGTCTTGGCCTCCAATTTCTCCAGACCCTCAAAACATCATAGCCTTTTCTGGCAATACTATTACAACCTATATTAGGCAGTTGGCTATAATGGCATGAATGAACAGTGTAAGTTATTAAAACCATTTCTTTGAAGTTGTGGTGATCTTTATATATCATATATTTCTTGTCCAATGAAGAGTACCGTACTTTTACCTTTAAACTAAAAGAAAAAACACTAATGTATAATGTCTTAAATGAATATATAGTACAGTACAATACTGCCTGCGCATATAAAAAGCACAGGCCTTAGTACTAATCAGCAACGGAGGCCTTTCTTAAGACCCAGGATACCAATATAAAACTGCTAGCCTCTGTGATTGCAGCGGATGTCAGTGAGCTGACAAAGCTCCATCTGTCAGCAGTGTGAACAACACAGAGAGAGGTACAAACCAACAAATACACCCACTGGTATTTTTTTACCCTTCCCTCCCTGTTACGTGTGATGATACCCTATAAATGGTGCCTTTGGCACACTCTGATGTGTCAGTGACCATAAGGCCAGGTTCACACGAGCATATAAAAAAAAAAATCGCTCAGTTACATCCAGAAAAAATGGACAATTTTTTTCTCACTTGTCATCCGCATACAATCCCTTTTTGACAGAAGCAACTATTAAATATTTACACGACCATTTACAGTTTCCTATGTTACATTATTACAATGTACCCGTAAAAATCAAATACTACACTGTAATTCCGCATGACATCGTTTTTTTTTGTGCACTTGAATGGGTGAGTCGCATACCGACTTACAGAAGAAACTAGTGTATGCAGTAACTCTTTCACACACTGATTCAGTCAGTGAAAGATATTGTTCTTATTCCATTGGGTAACAGCAGACCGAAAATAGAGTAGTGAGAACGAGGTCTCAGATCACACTCACACGATCAGTATTTGGTATTTTACCTCAGTATTTATAAGATAAAGCCAGGAGTGGGTGATAAATACAGAAGTGGTGACATGTTTCTATTAGACTTTTCCTCTGATTGTTCCACTACTGATTTTGACTTACAAATACTGAGGTAAAATACTCACCAAATACTGAACGTGTGACCGTGGCCTAAGAGTGAAGTTCATATGAGTGCAATTTGTGTCACAACGGAGCGCACACGGACAGCACATGTTCGCCTATGTGCTAGTATAGGTAGCTCCTGCACCTGTCCAGTATGTGGAAGAGCACACGGATCTGCACACGGAGCCAGTCACGTACAACGCGCGTCTCCATTTAACCTTAGAGATTGACATTTTTTCTTATTTAGTAAGAAAATATCTTTTTTGCCAGCTATGGGTTTTTTTTCTGTTGGCAAAAAGGCAGCAAATAATTCTAATTATTATAATTATGCACCTGCAGGATTTTCTTCCAGACATCTGCATAGGTTAAAAGATTTGAAAGCAGCAGAAAAAAAGTCTTTTGAAAATATATTAACTACAACTGACATTAAACGATTCATTTCTTATGAAAATACTAAAAGACCAAAACTCTACATAATAATTACAAAGCAGGTGCAGAACATTCATAGTACTTATTTCACATCATAGACAAAAAGCCCTAAAGTGCTCACCTGAATAGAATTTGAAAGTTATTTTCCTGATAACCTAAGTACATTGTGCAGGAGTTTCTCAAAGATTTGGTTTACGGGTTCCTTCCACTTTTTAATTGCTTACATGACTACCTTCAGACACACTTTTTGGCCTAAAAACATGTATAAAATCTTGCAGAATTTCCGTAGTGAAAAAGCCGCAGACTATCTGTCTCATGTGAACACTTTCATATTGTTAAGTAAACACTTATTGTGGTAGTCTTTACCTGAAACTGGCAGGCACATTTCATTCCATCCCCATCTTCTTTGCAGATGCCTCCATATTTACAGACTGTTTCATCACATACTCGTCGTACTTCTGACTCCCTCATGTTCAATTCTGTAATATAAAAAGTTATGAGTTAACACAGTAATTATGTTACAAGAACTGTCTAATCCAATATTACTTGCCATCCATATGAGCATTCTATAACAATAAATCCCATAAAAATTATTTTTTTTTTAGAATACTTGAACAGTCTGCCTTGTAAACTATTATTTTACATTTATTATTTTCCTTGTAGATTGTAAGCTTGCGAGCAGGGACCTCACCCCTAATGTCACTGTTTCAACTTGTACCAAATTTATTGTTTGTACATGTCCCCGCTTAATTGTAAAGTGCTGCGGAATATGTTGGCGCTATATAAATAAAAATTATTATTATATAAATTATTATTATTATTTGGCTGGTATACATCAATTTTTCAGGTTGCTCACACAACACAAAGCAATGGAGTGTACAGCAGTTAACAGCTGAAAAAAGCTCAAGCTTAATCCCGTTTTTCCGTAGTTGCCTATCATGGATCAATAATGTAAAAGTTGGTTTGAGTCCAGAATTTCACTTATATTATGTGGTGCTTTCATCACCAGGAATCCTTCTAGCTTATTATTTGCTGCAATGTGCTAGATCAAATAATTGACCAAGTCTGTTTACCCCACACAGCCCTTCCTAGGCTGAGTACCATGGCAACAAGTTCTAAATTGTATTAATTCAACACCTTTTATAGATTAAATTAAATGGTTATTAGTTGCACATGGATGGTGTAGGAAGAGGAAACCAAATGTGAGAGGATAAGCAAAAACATGCAAACCAACTCCACGCAGCAATCTCCAGAAAAACTCTCCTACCGCCAACTCCATGAACTTTCTCCTTCATCACCAAACCAGGAAGAATAGCTATCACTTGCAACTCCCAAGTGCCAGTGATGAGCAAATATACTAGAGGGGAGTGGCCAACACAGAACAGCTGAGACAATTTAGGATGGAGCGCTCCAGTAGATCAACTGAACTGATTAACCTTTGCTATGAAAGAACAAGGAAAACCCGTCCTGTTTAATAGGATGGTGAAGCAGTTCTAATAAGTGCAGGAGTGCGAGTAAACTAGACGCTACGGTCTTCTAGTACCTCTCTGTCGCAGTATCCCCATGACAGCTTGGCTACCAAGAGAAAATGAACTTTATTCCTCCAGGGAGCTAATGGATTTCACTCATAGAGTTGCGTGTGGTGCAGGTAATGGTGTTTTAGAACATGACAGGGTCCCTTTAACGTTGCATTTAGGAAACAAAGTAACAAAAAGAAAAAAATATGATCTACTGTATATAGATGTAAAATAAACTAAACTTCCAACATAAATTACTTAGATCAGCTCAGGTTATTTTAGAGAAAAATAGGAAAATATGAGTTCAGCATTTCATATGAAAGAAGTAAAGTTTGAAGTATTTATCTCCTGTCAGCAGCGTTCTCAAGTCCTCAAATAAGCAAAGGCTGGGATTACTTTGCCTGTGCGGGACAAGGTGCTATTAAACAGGGCGGTAGTGCTCCCATGACAGCTGCCTGGCCTCCATCTCAGACCATGCACATGGAGAACATTTCTTACCTATCTCAGTTTAGCTTCTGTCTGCATAACTAAGCTGATGTTACATTAGATGGATATATATATATATATATATATATATATATATATATATATATATATATATATATATAAATATGGGGTGTATAGATATGGGATAGATATAGGAAAGCCTAAAATACAATACACGACGGACAAGAAATGCCAGAAACACAATGGAGCTGGAGAAAGCTACAAGTCTCAGTTCAGCAGCCTCCTAATGTGTTCTGGAACATGCTGTAAATGTTCTGTAAGATACATATCTCTAAGTGAATTAGCGGCAATTATGACACAGCTGTGCCAATTGATTGCTTTGATGTGTTCCTAATTATTTCAAAATGGAAGGCAGATTACACAGGATAAATTAGAGACGTCACCGCCAGTATGTGTTTAGAATTAGCTTCTGCCATCACACATCAGATACTATTACTTCCAACATGTAATATTTTAATCAAGCATGCTTCATAATATCAACACAATGTTATACCAATGTTCTATGGTTAATAAAGTACATTAGTTTTTAAAGGGGTATTCTCAAGTTTGAAAGTTATCCCCATCCCACAAATAGCTTTTCAATGGAAGTCCAACTGTCATGGCCCACAATAATAATAATAATAATAATAATAATAAGGAAATGGGTCTTAGAGCCCTGGATGAATGAAGCAGTGGTTGATTATGCTCTGTGACCACCCTTCAATCGGATATATATACTGTATGTTGCATATATTTGTGTGTATATACAATAGAGAGTTTGTATGTTCTCTCCGTGTTTGCGTGGGTTTCCTCCGGGCACTCCGGTTTCCTCCCACATTCCAAAGACGTACTGATAGGAATTCTAGATTGTGAGCCCAATCGGGGACAGTGATGATAATGTGTGCAAAACTGTAAAGCGCTGCGGAATATGTTAGCGCTATATAAAAAAAATAAAAAATAAAAAAAATAAAGATTAGAGACAAAACCCAAGATAGAGACATAATAGGCAAATACCCTGCAGTAAATAAACAGCAATGGTGCATGAAAGTAATATAGGGGTGCTTGGTTAATATAATTTTTATCAAAATAATGCAAAAGCCACCCCACCACTAATCAGTGACCCTAATCAGGACGGTCTCAACCTCAAATATTAAAACCTTACAATGTGTCAAGTGACATATAATAATAATCTTTATTTTTATATAGCGCTAACATATTCCACAGCGTTTTACAGGTTGCACACATTATCGTCGCTGTCCCCGTTGGGGCTCACAATCTAAATTCCCTTTCAGTATGTCTTTGGAATGTGGGAGGAAACCGGAGTACCCGGAGGAAACCCACACAAACACGGAGAGAACATACAATATATAAAGTGTTCGAAACGCGTTCAGTGATACAACGGCATCTTCCTCCGGCATACACCGGTCTATGTCCAACAACTGAATCTCTCTTCTTTTGATATTATGGAATAAAGTTTTTTTATTTTATATCCGGAGCTGGAAACCCGCTTGTCTCTTTGCAGCAGTTTACAGCGTCAAGCAGAAACGCCCTTCCGTGCTTGGATTCCTTTCATGGACTATGAAAGTACTCATAGGGGTGAGATGAAGTTTTCTTTTTTCTATACATATATACAGTACAGCACCAGTCAAAATATTGATCACACCTGTTCATAAAATAGTTTTTCTTGCTAATATTGGAATGTGCACAATGTAGATTCAGACTGAAAGTAGCAAAACCATGAAGGAATGCATGGAAACAAAGAGAAAGGAAACAGGTGAGACACAGAACACAATATATGTTAAACATTAGCTTCCTCAAAGTACCCCCCTTTTAACTCTGATGAGTTTTCCACATCCTTGGCATTCTGTCAAGCAGCTTCACAGCTTCATTAGGTATCACCTAAAATAGTCATGAAGGAGTTTACCCACACACATACATACGCACATACACACGCACACATACAAATAAACATTCACACACACAAACATGTATACACACACGCACAAATACACTCACACATACATAAGCACATGCATACATACATGCACATACACATAGACACGCACACATACCCATACACATGCACACAGAAACATGCACACATACACACACACACGCACACACACACCATCCACACCACTGCAGCTGATCAGGGCTTCTGCAGATCCTGCACGGCTAGTCCTGCACTGGCAGTTTTAGCTCTTTCTGCTATGCTATTCTGAAATGCACCTTTACAATTTATTAAGTCACCTGGGAGAGGAATATGATGGTGCTAACAGTGGCTCAGACACATTTTGATTGTCTTCTTGTGTTTTTAGCTATCACTTTGTGCTTGCTTACTTTCCCGCTTGCACAGTGAACTGTTGCATTACATCGACTGTAAAATCGCATGACATTTTTTATAACGTACTCTTTCATCATTTAAAGCCAAAAAATTGCTCTAAGGCAAAAAAAAGTCAAGACCTCAGTTAATGTTATAGTTCTGCTCTTAAACAGCATGTGTGTCTTGACCCAGAACAGATGAAATCATTGAAAAGGGATGCGGTAGGTTTCCAATCCAAGCATGCAGCATGAGACAATGCCGGGCTAAATGAAAGAAGCAGACGGCTTTAAAGATCTGGGCTTTTGTTGAAGGATGAGACGCTGAGGGATGCAAGTAAAAACATTTAATGAAAGAATGGGGTGTGCCCTCCGTTCTTGTTAGAAGAAAGAGGTAAAGAGGTTACAGAAAGGATATCCAGCCATTAGCAGAATTAAATGTGCTGCTCTCCAGGACGTAGACAACTTTTCAGGACTCTTGATGCTCACACTACAGATTTTAAATACTTTAGACCATTAGCAGAAGCTGTACATTGCAGACAGGGACAATATTCCGACACATATACCCATTTACCAGAAGACACAGCCATAATGTTTCTTCATATGAATGAATAAACAATGAAAACAAGATGTAATATTAATATACACTGATGCTTTTTAACCCAATATGTTTGGTAAATACTGGGATCCAGAAAGCTGACCAGGAATTATTAATAATTTTAACTAAAGTTTACTGGAAAAGCCATCCACCAACCTGTGCAGAGGTGGACTGTAGCGCCGGGCCACAGGACAATTCTCCGGTGGGCCTGGGTCTTTGGCGGGCTCCCGAGCAGGAAGTAGATGGGGCCCACTGGTTTCATCTGAATGTGTGTCTGAGGATGCACATTCAGTTGAAATGTATTGCAATGCAGAAAGTCTGCATCACAATATTTAACGGCCTATCAGAGGAAGTGCATGAAAGTGACCTCGACGGGCGCACTAACATTAGCCTCTGATAGGTCGGCGGACATTTTATCACGACTGCGCCGGATCTGAAGGGTGAAGACGCCGCCCGGTGCTGGGAAGGTAAGAAGAATGTTTTTTTTTCTTCTGTGGATGCAGCATGATGTGGGACCAGGGGCATGGGGCCAGCACAAGGGACATGGGGACAGCACAAGGAACATGGGGCCAGGACCAGGGACATAGGGCAAAACTTATTCCCCATTAGACTGCAGCGGCATGTGTGACTTGACCACTGATCCATTTACTCTCTCTGTGCTTGTTTTTTTCTGGAAGCCCCAAAGTGAATGAATGGATCTACGGTCAGACACTTGTAACTTGCTTTAACCAAAGATCCACTTTAATGCAAACTATCGTAATTATACATCCCAGTTATGGTGGCGCACAGTTGATGTGCAAGAGCCGCCAGCGTTTTACATCGATGATCCACTATAACAGGGATAATGGCTACCAAGTATTTGCTTAAAGCTGTAGGGTGAACACAAAGAATAATTCAATTACATCTTCAGTTAATAGTTAAACACTGCAGAAGATGAATGGGCATCAGTGGCTACCATGGGGAGTGTGAATAGTACCACCTTAGGCCAGGGTCACACGATCGATTTTCTCTCATCCGAGAGAATCGGGACTATTATGCTAATCACATTGAGATCAGCGTGTGATCATAGTGTGATCCGATTTTCTCCAATGTGGAGAACAAAAATTTAATTTCTCCATTTTCACTATGCCAGTCCACGAAAATCGGCCTCACTCAGATGTCATCCGTTTCTTGGGGTGGACCCATTGACTTGTATGCCTGAGTGCAATCTGATTTACAGATGCAAATTGGGCATGCTGCAATTTTTTTTACTTCAGTCCAACAAAAAAAATTATAAATGTTCACAACTCCATAAAATAATATTGGTTTGAGTGCCATCTGGTGATTTTTTGGATTACACCCAGACCGAAAATATGTTAGTCTGTCTGAGCCCTTATAGTGCAGCAGTGCCTCCCCTGTGTGCTAATCCCAGCAAGAGCAGAAGACACCAGCAAGGGGCTAGAGAATAAATATGAAAGTTATTCAAAGGAGACAGTAGAGAAGAGTGTTGGAAAAAATAAGGAAGCGTCTGTATACTTGTATGTAGCTTCTGTGAACATGCGGACTGTGGTGCCACTTAGGGCATGTGCACATTTTATTCACTTTATATAGCACATTAATTTCTACCGCACTTCATATACTATAGCATGTAACAGAATTCATCATCTAAGCTCTCTACCAGTATGTCTTTGGAGTGTGGGTAGAAACCCACACAAGGGGCTTGCCTCGCAGGTATTGTCCTTAGTGAGATTTGAACCCAGGTACCCAAGGCTACAGTGCTCACATCTGAATCACTGAGCTGCTTTGAAGTCTTTTAAGATGTCGTCGCAGTAGACAAGGTTTTGCTAAAAAAAAGTCACTTAAGGAAATAGTTTGTGGTTTTTTTCCTGAAGTGGCTTCGCTGACATCTTTCCCATCCTTTTTGCTGTGGAGTGGCGTTTTTTTCTAAAATGTAAACTAGGAGACGGCTTCCTATGTGAACAGGCTAGGAGACGGCTTCCTATGTGAACAGGCTACTTCTTTTTCCAAACCGTGAAGCGGTGGAGACAAAGTACAATGGACTGATCATGTGCACAGCAATGCCCTTTTTACATTGCTGTGCACTATGTTCATTTTTTTGCCTCGGTTTCGCATCGCTTTGTCAGGTGAAACTTGCCTGAAAAAGAGGATATACTGTATGCACATACCATTTAGACAACTATGGGCCAAGTGCTCCTTTAGCCAGCAGCTTTTTCGTCAGTCTCCTCAATACACACGTGTGCATGCTTTGGCCGAGAGGACAATGGGGGTGAATGGAGTAAGCTGATGCCAGATTCCTCTGGTGGCCACTTTTCCCACGGGAGGACAAACAAATTGGGCAGTGAAATTCTGACATTCGATGCCAGCTCTTTCTTTTACTGCATCATCATCCGAAATCACCATTTTCATTTGCCTTTCTACTAATGTGTGTGGTGGCCTCTACAGTCCTTACTTAGAGTTAAAGTATCTCCAGAACACAGTTTGCTAGTAGTCGTCCACTATGCCGGTTGAGAAAAGAGCAACATTTATGAGCACGAGCTCCTGCTTTTTATTAGCATACATATTTTTAAAAGAAATCATCAAAGGGAGAATCAGTAATAAAATAGCTTATTGGTTTCGGAAATTGATTTAAGGTTCAAGAAGTCTATATTCACGCCTTTTCATGTTCTTTCATCATATAATAGCACATTCTTAAAGAAGCGGCTCTTCGCTTTTTTTACTGAAAACTAAAAAAACATAAGAGAAGATTTCTGCACAGAATATTTTGTGCTGGCTGGATAGTCACAATGCAGCTGTCCTAAAAGCCAACGCATCGCCTTGCCTTTAACCCAGATCATCTTTCACAAGAATTACCTTGATAATCTGGCAAAACTGTGCAACATACCTGTACCTGGATACTTTTCAATACTGATGCAGTCAGCATTAGGCCCTATATGATAAATGAGACAACCTCCAATAACTCACTCTAAAACCATTAGCCAAGAGAAAACAAGTGGTGCGAGGACAGTAAATACAATTTGGGGTAATAATGTCCAATGATGACACAAATGTGAAATTCTTCAAGTATAAACCTGGAGGCAACATCTTTATTTCTCTGCACAATTCAGGCCGTTTATCACCAAGAGTTTTCTTAAAAATACATTATGTCACCATGTAAGGGAACTATGCTTCTTATAAAAGACATTTATATCAATTAAAGCAGAGTGTGGCAGTTTTGTGAGCCCTTTGACTAAAGCCAAGTTTTTATAACAAATATATGTTATGTTTGTTTGTTGTGATTGTTTGGGGTTTTTTTTTAGCATTTTTCCATCACTAAACAAAAACTCTTTAAATTTTCACATTGGCCACTGGGACTAATATTAGACTCACACTTCCTATTATGTACCAATGACTTTCCAGCAGTATTGCTATCAACACAGCCAGGATTATAATGACAAATAAAACCTCTATTTAAAAAAAAAAAAAATTAGACAGTGATATGGACAATTAGCCATTGCCATTGTTTTTTTTTTATGTTTTTAATAGATTTAGCAAAAATCATTATAAACAATAGATCATTTTCTGATAACACATTCCCTATAAGATCTCCTGACTGGGCAGAGGGATTAGTAGGAGAGCAATTTACCCCTATTTGCTCTTTTTGAAAAGTAGATTACTATATTTTTTGTCACCTGACCAGCACATCAAGGTCTGTTTTATAGGTGGAATTGCTGATATGGTACCATTGGGTTCATCAGAAATTTTGCTATTTAAATTTTTCATAAAATCCATCTCCCGGTTGCAGGTTGGACCCTCCCTGGGTTCAGCTTTGAGTGTGTGCCACTGCTTCTGCTGTCTGCAGTGCTGATGTCACATCAAGGCTACGTTCAGACTAGCGTTGTGCGCCGCTGCGTCGGCGACGCAACGCACAACGCATGCAAAAACGCAGCAAAACGCACGCAAAAACGCTGCGTTTTGCGACGCGTGCGTCGTTTTTTGCCGAAAATCGGACGCAAGAAAAATGCAACTTGTTGCGTTTTCTTGGTCCGACGCTTGCGGCAAAAAAGACGCATGCACCGCAAAACGCAACAAACAAAAACGCATGCGTCCCCCATGTTAAACATAGGGCGCATGACGCGTGCGTTGCCGCTGCGTCGCCCGACGCTAACCCGACGCACACTAGCACAACGCTAGTCTGAACGTAGCCTAACAGTGCTGCAGCCAATAGCCAGTTAGTGGCTGCAGCGCTGTTGATGTGACGTTAGCACAATAATCAACAAGAGCAGCGTCAGAGACTCAGTGCTGGACCTGAGAAGGGTGAGTACAGGTCAGAATGTTTTTTTTTTTTTTTTTTAAGCAAACTTTTTACACTCCGAAAAGTAACGTCAACCATTTATTTATTTTATGCAGTCCGGAGCACCATTACTGAAAAATCCACATTTTAATCTGACTCTATTCCTTGCCTACCACCTTTGTATAAAAAGATATGGATGACATTACCACATAGATAGTTTAGGGGGTTGGATCGTGCTGACAGATTCCTTGTAAAAATCCATTCACTTTGGAGACAATAAATCAATGCATTTCAAATTTCACGTTAATGAGAGGTTTAATGGTAACATGATACATATATGTAACCACTGCTATGAATAAAGTGCGTGGTGCTAGTGATTCTAATACCAATGAGTTTTGCAATTATCATACTAGACATATTTCTGAGGATAAGAAAAGCAGAAGCTTTGTTGTCCATAGAAAAACGTGAAAAACAACATATTTAAAAAGAATCAAGAATGAGAGGGGATTGTGGCGCTGCTGACAGACGGCAAGGCAGGAGAGCACAGCAACAAAACAATGAGGTGCCAGCAGGGTATCTGCAAGAAGGGATTACATGTAAAAGATACAGCAAAGGCAGTGCATGGTGGAATAATGATCAGATAAATAGGGCAAGGCTGCCTGGTGTAATCAACCTCTTACCATTCCTACAATGCTGGTAATGCCCACAGTCTAAACATAGAGGCAGTGCAGGAAGGTAATGATGCCCCCTTCGTATTCACCAAAAGAAATGTGATCATGATCATTTCTTTTCACGTTTCAACAGAGTCTGCATTTCAATGAACAGGTTTAAAAATAAATGTAAATTTTGCTTGTTTGTGATGATTCTGTGATTGCCAGGTCTCTGCCAATTAGGCCAGACATCTGGCTCATGAAGGGCACAATCAGAGCGGTTCTTCCATATGCTGTAAGGAACTGATTGCACTTGCTAGCACGCTGCATGTGCCCTGAGGACCAGGCGTTGCTGACATGGATCTAAAGTAGCCTAAGGGTTTCCAACTGATCTTATCTTCGGTTGCGTTAAGTTATATAATTTGTCATGATTCTAAGTCAATATAATCTTCTGCCATGAAGAAAAAAAACATACAAATGAACATATATGGCATAATAAATGGCATCCATCGACATGTACCATTTTTCTTGTTTATTTAACACCTCTTATCATACATCTTGGGAAATATTGGGTTTATCAGTACACCCTCACTATGTTGCCTTGGTGTGGTCTGGCCTTTGTGGCCCAACATTCTGCATTATGCTGTCTGTACAGATGGGACAGGGGACTTGATGAAATAAAATCAAATAAAATAAAAAGTTATTCTGAATCTCAGTATAAAAAATAATGCTAGAATTGTTTGATCAATGCGGCTTTGACGGCTAGGGGGCCATATAATCAGAACAAAGGTTTCTGTATCTCATTGGTGCGAAAAGGTTAAAGTTTGCCTGGCATACGTTGACACTTTCCATTTTAGTCTATGGAGATAGCCAAGTGAGTGTACAGCAGAGGATGACAGATATGTCATGAATATTAATAGTTTGGAATTTACCTTTATGGGTAATGTTCTAAAAATGAATGAATGAATATCAAGAGGATAGAAAGTCATTTTCAGTAGTGTTAGAACTACTGAACACATGGGACACTGATCAGAATGGGGTCAAATAATAGAAAATATGTGATACATATTAATCAGAAGTGTGGCCTTCTGGGTCCCCGTCGGTCTCTACATTTCCTACTCCAGCTGATCGGTGACAGGTATGGTTTCTCACATCCTGCCTGACACACCTATTGGCTTAGTGGGTAGGAATCTCCTGACAAACTCTCTTTAAGAGCTTATACAATCACCAGAGGATTTCGGACCTCACTTATTATAAGCACAGCAAAGATCAGAGTGCAAATATTATTTTATGTTTCCTGTATCCTGTCTCAATTTACACAAATATGACTCCAATGCCCGCGAAGCGTATAGGTTTATGGAGCAATATAAATCTCAATTGTTTCCAAAAGATGGCAGTACTTGGATAGATCAATGCATTCTGTGAGGCATAATGCTCTAAAATGGTGTATTTATTGGAGCATGAGACCTAAGCAATGAATACACAAGTGATGTTTTGGCAGAAGCTTTCCTCTATGTCAAGTGCATATCTGATTAATCACACCGTGATTCTAGTACATAATATGAATCCTAATAAGACACCAGCATAAAATGGGGCACTCATCCCAAGGTCTCTCTCAGCTAATGACGGTGGTGCAGATAAACCAATATACTGAAGTCTTCTGCGGGTGGGGCGATACATACTGCAGTGCTATTGGAAGGGACTACTGATAGGCAGGCCCCCAAAGTACCATCACGATTTACATATTATATTCTTACTTTGATATTATTAACAGCTCTTTTTTCTATGCCTAAGCATCAAACCATTTTTTACAGTCATCTAGTAAGAAACAGAACAAGGCCAGGGTCACATCACCTCACATTTTTGTCCCAGGGATTCACTGATTTTATTGAAGCAGACATAATCACGTGACTTACCTCCTTTTCGGCAAGGTCTGTTTTTTTCAGGTGAGCACAAAAAAGCAGTCGACCATGTTTTTGTGCCCACTTCAAAAAAGTCAGATACTGCCGAAAAGGAGTTCAGACAGGGGAAAAAGTGATTCCATCAGCTTCACTAAATTCAATTGCCCCACTGGAAAATGCACCGGAATCCTGTCTTTTAGGACCTCAGAAGGAAACGCAATAAAGCCACTGAAGTGTGGAAAAGCGAGATGAGAACTCTGCCTTACAGGTCTTCATATATTATTGGGCAGATTGGAATGGAAAGATTCCTTAGATGATCAGACATGGACAGGTGCCCTGAGAAGGACCAGTAGTACAGCCTGTTAAAATTGAAGGCTTATTCCTTGGATAGGCCACCACATTAGATCGGTGGAAGTCTATCGGCACTGCTACTGATCAGTTGCTTGAGGAGGCTGCAAAATCGGTGCACTTCTAACTTTCAACTTCTGATCTGTGTTCTATGGTCTGTTGGCAATACAATATGGCTATAAGAGATTTCCAAATCATTGCATTATTGTCTCTTTACAATTCGCACAATGTCCCAATTTTTTAAAATGAATGCGGTTGACAGTATCTTTTTAGTATACGCCAGGCCAGTATGCATCCGCAGTTCCATATGGAGTAGTAGACAATGCTATTGAATGCAAGTATACATACAAACATATACCGTGTGCTCTTAGTGTTATGAGAACCAAATCATTAGTGGACAAATACAATCAACTCCTATTTCAAAGTCATCAGCCAAATAGGGCAACAAAACAATTCTGTGTTAGATAACTTTTCACTTTTTTGGCACACAGGTGCTCACAGGAGTAAAATAACAATGATGTACTCACTTTCCCTGTGTCCAGCGCTGCCTCCCTCTGTTGTTTAGCTCAGTGATTAGCTGCAGTGGTGGTGTTGAATGTATACACGATGCTGAACAAGGATCTATCCAACAGTTATCATATTGAATAACGGGACTGATTGCCTAATCATTCATGAAAGATCCTTGCTAACAGATCCTTGTGTGCCTGTATGGCATCCTTTATCACTAAATATTAAATTGTTGGTATGTCCTTGCCAAATTAGTGAGAATCACCAATCGAGAGTGATTCATCAACACAATTTGGCCAATTTTCGACTTCATACAATAGTGTCAGAGCACTGTGAAATCAACACCTTCATCAGGAGCTCCTAGGCTCCTATGGATTTTGTGCACTGTATACTAACATACTGGAGATATCACCAATGCCCCATAGCTCCATACAGTTATTACTCCATGTCCATTACTTGGTAAACAGCATAGCATACATGCAAATATTGTTCTAGAGAAATGTGAATGACAATTAGAGCGTGTTTGGATTTGACTCCATCTTGGCACCATTCTTCAAGGATAAATTGTGTTTTTTATTGTGGTCAAAAGTCAATAGATTAATGGCTTACGGACCTTACTTTTTTAAGACTTGGCAAAAAAAACCCATAAAACTGCTTCTGAAATATACATAGACCTTAGATGTAGTTAGAAACATCCATTATCCCGTAAGGCATACCTCTAAGACGCTTTGATAGATTGGCTTTACGGTGCTGTTCTTCATTGCAGAGAGCTTTACAAATCAAAGGCTCAAGGTACAAAATGTCGCTGCCCTTTATATATAATTCACTGCACTCAAGAGACATGCACGAGAGGAGCTAATGGTCCAGATACCAGTGTGCAGATTGTAGCCTCAAAGAGGCAATTCTGGGATTAAAAAAATGAACAAGATATAAAAAGGTAAATACACAATGGCCTCATTTCTTCCGTCTTAATTAATGTGTAGCATGTCCTTCATCAGGGAAATGTACAGGTTCTACAGTCAGGTACTACAGGTACGATAGTCAGGTGCAATACTGCTGAGAATGTAGGCATCACCAAATAATAGTCTGCGGTACTAACATGTAACTCCATGTAAAACAGCAGCTGATGTAACATATGATGAATTCTATTATTTAAGATTATATTTCCATCTGAAATCAAACCCCCACTTGCACTTATAAATCACTTTTCCTTTTGACTAAAGTACTTTTTACTTATCTTTTTCTTCACATTTATGAAAACTGTCCTCATTGTTTATAGCACATAATTGTCTCTATACTGTATAGACGTTTGAGGATTTAAAGGTAAGGTCTTCTGCGGACGATTTGCATGTCACGTGCTGCACCTACGTTCAGGTTAAAGTACCATATTCAATATGTTTTTCCATCTTTCTATGGGAATCTAACTTCACATTTCATTTGGATTACCAGTGCCTCTAGCACACAATTTATGAATTTTGTTGTAAGATTTTTTTTTAATAACTACTGAATGTTTCATTCCAGTCTAATAAAATATAATAATGTATTTATGGTTAATAATACATTATAAATGTTGAAATTTTTTTGTGTGTGCAATTATACATATTTAATCAAATACCAATTTAAAGAAATGAAAAACCCCTCTGTCTTACATGCTCATTTTTATATGATCATATCTATCTATCTATCTATCTATCTATGCATCTAACCATCTAAAACCCCAATTCCGAAAGAAAACAAGAATGCAATGATTTAAAAATCTCTAATAGTCATATTTTATAACAACATAACATACAGTACAACACATATTACAAGTTGCAAGTTAAACATTTTTCCCTTTCATAAAAAAAAATAGAAATTGCTGCCACCAACAAATGTAAAAAAAATTGCTACAAAGTTAACAAAAGTAAGTTGTACTAATGAAAAACAAGTGGAATGTCATTTTTCAACTAAGTCGCATGACTGTGTATAAAAAGAGTATGTCAGAGAGGCAGAGTCTCTCACAGCCAAAGAAGGTTAGATAATCTGTGAACAACTGTGTCTAAAAATTATTCAACAAATTCAGAAAAATTATCAACATAAAATTGTAAAGAGCTTGAATATCTCACCATCTACAGTACATAATATCATCATAATATAAGCCGTTGGCTTATATTAGATTTCACTCACCTACGGGCCCTCAGACACATTTTGAAACGAAAAATCAGACAAAGACAACCCAGTACTGTTGAACATCTAGAATCCTAAATCACACAAGAATGGTATAACATGCCTCTCCTAACACTCCAACAACTGGTCTCCCCACTTTCCAGGTGTTTACAAACTATTGTAAAAAGAATAGGCGATGCTACACAATGGTATACATGGTTCTGTACCAACTTTTTTAAGATGTGTTGTTGCCATTGCCAATAATCTCTAAATGAGTTAATGTTTTCAAATTGAATGGAGAAATGTCTAATTTTCAGCTTCTGAGATGTGTTTTATGTCCTGTTGTGAAAAATACAGTGGGGAAAAAGTATTTAATCAGCCACCAATTGTTGCAAGTTCTCCCACTTAAATAGATGAGAGAGGCCTGTAATTGACATCGTAGGTAGACCACAACTATGAGAGTCAAAATGAGAAAACAAATCCAGAAAACCACCCTGTCTGATTTGGCAAGATTTATTTTGCAAATTATGGTGGAAAATAAGTATTTGGTCATTAACAAAAGGTCATCTCAAAAGTTTGTTATATATCCTTTGTTGGCAACGACAGAGGTCAAAGGTTTTCTGTAAGTCTTCAAAAGGTTGGCACACACTGTTGGTGGTATGTTGGCCCATTCCTCCATGCAGATCTCCTCTAGAGCAGTGATGTTTTGGGCCTGTTAATGGGCAAAACGGACTTTCAACTCCCTCCAAAGGTTTTCTATGGGGCTGAGATCTGGAGACTGGCTAGACCACTTCAGGACCTTCATATGCTTCTTACGAAGCCACTCCTTCATTGCCCTGGCAGTGTGCTTGTGATCATTATTATGCTGAAAGACCCATCCGCATTTCATATTTAATGCACTTGCTGATGGAAGGAGGTTTGCACTCAAAATCTCACGATACATGGCCCAATCATTCTTCATACATGGCCCCATTCAAATACTTATTTTCCACCATAATTTGCTAAATAAATCTTGCCAAATCAGACCAGGTGATTTTCTGGATTTGTTTTCTCATTTTGACTCTCATAGTTGTGGTCTACCTATGATGTCAATTACAGGCCTCTCTCATCTTTTTAAGTGGGAGAACTTGCACAATTGGTGGTTGACTAAATGCTTTTTTCCCCACTGTATATGGCTAGATGTTTCCAAATCATTTCATTTTTGTTTTCTTTACATTTTACCACAGAGGCCAAATGTATGGGAATTTGGTTTGTACTTTCTATTTATCTACCTGTCTATATGTCCATCTGTGCTATTTTTATTCACACATCTATCTATTCTACCCATCTGTATTGTTAGTTTTCTCATATCCATTTACTATTTGCCTTCCCCGCTCCTGTGGGGGTCTTCTTGATATCATACACCATTGCTCTGTTTCTGGCCAGTCATTACTTCTTGTGGTGATTCAGTATGGGGAGTGGGTTACTTTCCTAGTGAGCACCACCCAATCTATGAATTAAACATTAGGAATCTTGCATTCCATGGTCCTAATCGGCAGCTAATCACCGAGGCCAGCCAGGAGGCAAGCAGGTAGTCGGGTTCAGCAGGCAAATGAGTGCATTAGACGACTATTTACCATAAATCCCCACTAGTGACTCTGTCAGGGATTGTATCTGTAAAGGCCCCTTCACATTAAGCGACGCTGCAGCGATACCGACAACGATCCGGATCGCTGCAGCGTCGCTGTTTGGTCGCTGGAGAGCTGTCACACAGACCGCTCTCCAGCGACCAACGATGCCGGTAACCAGGGTAAACATCGGGTAACTAAGCGCAGGGCCGCGCTTAGTAACCCGATGTTTACCCTGGATACCATCCTAAAAGTAAAAAAAAACAAACACTAGATACTTACCTACAGCTGTCTGTCCTCCAGCGCTGCGCTCTGCTTCTCTGCTCTCCTCCTGTACTGGCTGTGAGCCGGAAAGCAGAGCGGTGACGTCACCGCTCTGCTTTCCGGCTCACAGCCAGTGCAGGAGGAGTGCAGAGCACAGCGCTGGAGGACAGACAGCGGTAGGTAAGTATCTAGTGTTTGTTTTTTTTTACTTTTAGCATGGTAACCAGGGTAAACATCGGGTTACTAAGCGCGGCCCTGCGCTTAGTTACCCGATGTTTACCCTGGTTACCAGTGAAGACATCGCTGGATCGGTGTCACACACGCCGATCCAGCGATGTCTCCAGGGAGTCCAGCGACGAAATAAAGGTACCTTCACACATAACGATATTGTTAACGATATCGTTGCTATTTGTGACGTAGCAACGATATCGTTAATGAAATCATTCTGTGTGACAGCGACCAACGATCAGGCCCCTGCTGGGAGATCGTTGGTCGCTGAACAAAGTCCAGAACTTTATTTCGTCGCTGGACTCCCTGGAGACATCGCTGGATCGGCGTGTGTGACACCGATCCAGCGATGTCTTCACTGGTAACCAGGGTAAACATCGGGTAACTAAGCGCAGGGCCGCGCTTAGTAACCCGATGTTTACCCTGGTTACCATGCTAAAAGTAAAAAAAAACAAACACTAGATACTTACCTACCGCTGTCTGTCCTCCAGCGCTGTGCTCTGCACTCCTCCTGCACTGGCTGTGAGCCGGAAAGCAGAGCGGTGACGTCACCGCTCTGCTTTCCGGCTCACAGCCAGTACAGGAGGAGAGCAGAGAAGCAGAGCGCAGCGCTGGAGGACAGACAGCTGTAGGTAAGTATCTAGTGTTTGTTTTTTTTTACTTTTAGGATGGTATCCAGGGTAAACATCGGGTTACTAAGCGCGGCCCTGCGCTTAGTTACCCGATGTTTACCCTGGTTACCGGCATCGTTGGTCGCTGGAGAGCGGTCTGTGTGACAGCTCTCCAGCGACCAAACAGCGACGCTGCAGCGATCCGGATCGTTGTCGGTATCGCTGCAGCGTCGCTTAATGTGAAGGGGCCTTAAAGTTCTGGACTTTGTTCAGCGACCAACGATCTCCCAGCAGGGGCCTGATCGTTGGTCGCTGTCACACAGAACGATTTCATTAACGATATCGTTGCTACGTCACAAATAGCAACGATATCGTTAACAATATCGTTATGTGTGAAGGTACCTTAACTCTTCTATTGGACTGACCTGGTATTGTCTCCTGTTTGTTTTTGTTTTTCTGATGCCTCATGAATACTTTTCTGGATTTTGCCGCACTGGACTACTCCTTTTATGTGACTGCCTTGTATATCTCCAGAGTGCACACTTGGGGCACAATTCCATATTGCATTTATTTATATTGTTGTTTTTTGTCTAGTTTGTGATGTTTTTGGACTAATTCTTGTTTTAGTTTTCTCCCTTTTTAAAGACAATTCTTTATGTTGTTGCCTACCGTATTATTCTCTTATGTTTTCCATTTTGGGCAGACCTTGGCGTTTCCAGATGTTTTTAAATAATTCATCAATTGCAAGTTTTGAAAAAGTCACATTTCTTTTTTCTTTTTTTTTTTTTTGCAAATGTACTCCAATCTTCCCCTAAAAGTAATCGTATGTACATCAGACCATTCTGGCGCAATGTTTGCAAAACACACCACTTTTTCAGATAAAAAATATTTGTAAAAGAGGTCAAAGACAAAAATAAAGACCATTTTTTACTTTGTGCAAAATTCATGACCCATGTGAGCCTTTTTGAAGACTGTGGTACAAAAAACAACCATGAATATTACAAGATAAAGAAAGAAAAGTGACTTTAAAAAATCTGCAAATTTTTATTGGGCCTCGGATTTCAATTGTCGATGATTCTTTAATTCACTTGCTCTCCCATGTCTCTCTAGCAATATAATTACAACAGGAACTACTACTAGAAAAGCATTTTTAGACACATAAGACAATTAGTAAGATATATACAATTTTCTAGGAAATACAGTCTTTAGGGTGTCATATAGCATGATGGCAGGAAGTAATGCTGTATCTGGCAGGACTTCTTCCATCTGTCATTCCATCACTGTCCTTTAGGATAGCATTGATTGTTCAAGATCTCTAATTGGCTTCCAGTAAGTCTACATTAATTACTTCGCTAAGTGTTGCAGAATCTGCTCTCGTGACTGGAACTACCAAAATCATCCAGAAAAGGTCTGCTTTTCCCAGTAAAAGATGACTTTTCGTGGCAATTAAGTGAAGTCTCCTCGGCGGCGGAGTTTCTGGTGACACCATACAAAGCAATCTCATAATCACTCCTTGAAGTGCTTTTTGATGTGTTTTCTGCACCTCCTTAACAGAGTCTTCTAGCGTTCACACAGTGTCTCTCTGCTTGATTCTTTGTTCCCCCGTAACGATACTTATTTGAAAAGCTAAGATAGAACTTGTATCAGGTCAGAAAAATGTCTAGAGTTTGTCAACATGCGGTGCCTTCTGTGCTGGCAATAAGATGCAGAGGACTATGATAAATGATAGTGGATGGGAATTGCCTTTCAGATGTGTTGTGATCTGCCTTGCGTATGCATAATATGACCAAAGATAACAAGGGAACACTGGTGACAAGTGTTATCAATCATTGCGATCATGTGTTTTATAGAAAAGTGTATATGGTATGTGGAGTCCACATTTTATTGAAGCTAATTATGATCAGGAGGCGTATGATTGAAGACATTTTTGCATAAACACTATCAGCATATAATAGGGAGCTAAGAATTGACCACAGATTATCATTGTCGTCAATGCCATAGCTTTACCATAGTAAGACTGGGTTCAGACCTGCATATGGGAGTTCTGTATTTAGGAACGAATGGACTAATTGTCCAAAATGGACCCTTACACAATGTGATGTAAAAGGAAGCAGATGTACACCATTGGCTATTATGGGTTTCATCTGTGTTTCGTTAAGTTCAGCGTGATGACCTTTATTTTTCTGTTCCAAAGATGGACACATAACATAGACCAGACGGATCTCTTAATAACTAATGGGGTCACTTTATTTCTATTATGCAACCAATCCGTTTTGGACATGAATTATGATTTTCTGTTCCTAAACAAACTTTCGTTCACAGGAGTGAACCAATGTTCAAGGTAATCTGGACATAGATGAACTAAAACCAGGTTATACTTAAAAAAAGTAGTGAATAAATCGCTTACCATGCTGTGAATGACCAAATTTATCCTTTGTATGCAATGGGCGCTGTTTTAAATACAGATGACCATCAATAAATTTGTCCAAGAAAAGTAAAATTGATCGACATATCCAAAAATAGATAAAATATTCATGTTTTATTCCATAAGTATCAAACTATTAAAATACACATGCTGGTGATAGAAAAAATAGTCTGACGAGTTTCTGGCGCTGTGTGGTCATAGGGAAAAACAAATATAAATGGAAAGCAAAATTATGTATCTATTTCATTTGTGAATGCCTCTACAACATTAAAAAAATTAAACCCATCGAGATTGCACAAATGACCAAAAGCCCGTCATCCGAGAGTAACGAAGATTGCTGTCTTGGAGAGTTTTCTCTGAAATGGTCAGCAAGCAATTAAGATGTGTTCATTGGTGCTTTTCTAATGGCAGTGTGTTCATCACCTTGTTTATAAGGTGCAGCTATTTATATGTAAGTAATTAGACGTTATGAAATGCTCCATAGATGAAATATACACTGAGAGGTACAAGGCCAACATGACTAATGAAACCGAGACTACACGACAGACACTTCATAATAATTGGAAAAGGGGATGGATTCATAGTCCCCAGTAATGACTCTAGTGTGTGGTATTTTCATGGTATAGAAAGAAAAATACCGTATATACTCAAGTATAAGCCAAGATTTTCAGCCCATTTATGGGGGTTAAAAGTCACCCTCTCAGCTTATACTCGAGTCATACCCAGGGGTCAGCAGGGGAAGGGGAGCGGGGGCTGTCTAATTATACTCAACTGCTCCTGGTGCGGTCTCTACAGGTCCCTGGCTGACCGGCGCCCCAGTTTCTTCCTGTACTGAGCGGTCGCATGGTACGGCTCATTACAGTAATGAATATGCGGCTCCACCTCCCATAGGGGTGGAGCCGCATATTCATTTTTTGTAATGAGCGGTAACGGTGACCGCTCAGTACAGTAAGAAGCTGCAACGCCGGGAAGCAGGGACCGTGCCAGGAGCAGGTGAGTATAATGGGGAGGGGGAGCGCTGCGCGATATTCACCTGCTCCCCGTTCCGGGTGCCGCTCCATCTTCAGCGTCTTCTGCAGTGACACTCAGGTCAGAGGGCGCGATGACATGGTTAGTGCGCGCCCTCTGCTTGAACGTCAGTGCAGAAGACGCTGAAGATAGAGTGGCGCCGGCACGAAGTCAGGTGAATATTGAAAGTGCCGGGGGCCTGTGCGACGGAGAGGTGAGTATGTGATTTTTTTTTTATCACAGCAACAGCAAATGGGGCAAGTGTCTGTATGGAGCATCTATGGGGCCATAACGTTTGTGCAGCATTATATGGGGCAAGTGTCTGTATGGGGCCATAATCAACGTTTGTGCAGCACTATTTATATTCACTATATATTCTTTAACTACGTAAATAGTAAGAAACTAAAAAATGATAGCGTTGGCCCCCTTAAAAATTGTCTGGGTGAAATGGTGGATGAGGATGAGGAAAAAGCCAATATGCTCAATGACTTTTTTTCATCAGTATTTACACACGAAAATCCCATGGCAGACAATATGATCAGCGATAACAAAAATTCCCCATTAAGTGTCACCTGCTTAACCCAGCAGGAAGTACGTCGGCGTCTAAAAATCACTAAAATTGACAAATCTCCGGGCCCGCATGGGATACACCCCCGAGTACTGCAGGAATTAAGTACAGTCATTGATAGACCATTATTTTTAATCTTTAAAGAGTCCATAATAACAGGGTCTGTACCACAGGACTGGCATATAGCAAATGTGGTGCCAATATTCAAAAAGGGGACAAAAACTGAACTCGGAAATTATAGGCCAGTAAGCTTAACCTCTACTGTGGGTAAAATCCTGGAGGGCATTCTAAGGGATGCTATGCTGGAGTATCTGAAGAGGAATAACCTCATGACCCAGTATCAGCACGGGTTTACTAGGGACCGTTCATGTCAGACTAATCTGATCAATTTCTATGAAGAGGTAGGTTCCGGACTGAACCAAGGGAACCCAGTAGACATAGTGTATATGGACTTTTCAAAAGCTTTTGATACGGTGCCACACAAAAGGTTGATACATAAAATGAGAATAATGGGGATAGGGGAAAATATGTGTAAGAGGGTTAAGAGCTGGCTCAGGGATAGGAAACAAAGGGTGGTTATTAATGGAGCACACTCGGACTGGGTGGGGTTAGTGGTGGGGTACCAGAGGGGTCAGTATTGGGCCCTCTTCTTTTTAACATGATCTCTTTTTAATGATCTTGTAGGGGGCATACAGAGTGGAATTTCAAAATTTGCAGATGACACTAAACTCTGCAGGGTAATCAATACAGAGGAGGACAATTTTACATTACAGGATGATTTATGTAAACTAGAAACTTGGGCTGATAAATGGCAAATGAGCTTTAATGGGGATAAATGTAAGGTCTTGCACTTGCGTAGAAGTAATAAGATGTTTAACTATGTGCTTAATTCTAAAACTTTGGGCAAAACCGTCAATGAAAAAGACCTGCGAGTATGGGTGGATGACAAACTCACATTTAGTGGCCAGTGTCAGGCAGCTGCTGCAAAGGCAAAGAAAATAATGGGATGCATTAAAAGAGGCATAGATGCTCATGAGGAGAACATAATTTTACCTCTATACAAGTCACTAGTTCGACCACACTTAGAATACTGTGTACAGTTCTGGTCTCCCGTGAATAAGAAAGACATAGCTGAACTAGAGCGGATGCAGAGAAGAGCGACCAAGATAATTAGAGGACTGGGGGGTCTGCAAGACCAAGATAGGTTATTACACTTGGGGCTATTTAGTTTGGAAAAACGAAGGCTAAGGGGTGATCCTATGTTACTGTATAAGTATATGAGGGGACAGTACAAAGACCATTCTGATGATCTTTTTAATCATAGACCTGAGACAGGGACAAGGGGGCATCCTCTACGTCTGGAGGAAAGAAGGTTTAAGCATAATAACAGAAGCGGATTCTTTACTGTAAGAGCAGCGAGACTATGGAACTCTCTGCCGTATGATGTTGTAATGAGTGATTCATTACTTAAATTTAAGAGGGGACTGGATGCCTTTCTTGAAAAGTATAATGTTACAGGGTACATATACTAGATTTCTTGTTAGGGTGTTGATCCAGGGAACTAGTCTGATTGCCGTATGTGGAGTCGGGAAGGAATTTTTTCCCAAATGTGGAGCTTACTCTTTGCCACATGGTTTTTTTTGCCTTCCTCTGGATCAACATGTTAGGGCATGTTAGGTTAGGCTATGGGTTGAACTAGATGGTCTTAAAGTCTTCCTTCAACCTTAAAAACTATGTTACTATGTGGGGCAAGTGTCTGTATGGAGCATCTTATGGGGCCATAATCAACGTTTCTGCAGCACTATATAGGGCAAATATCTTTATGTAGCATCATATGCGGCCATAATTAACGTTTATGCAGCATTGTATGGGGCAAATGTCTGTATGGAGTATCTTATGGGGCAATAACGTTTGTGCAGCACTATATGGGGCAAATATCTTTATGGAGCTTCTTGTGGGGCCATAATCAATGTTTGTGCTGCACTATATGGGGCAAATATCTTTATGGAGCATCTTATGGGGCCATAATCAAGGTTTGTGCAGCATTATATGGGGCAAATATCTTTATGGAGCATCTTATGGGGCCATAATCAACATTTGTGCAGCATTATATTGGGCAAATTTGTCTATGGAGCATCTTATGGGGCCATTATTAACCTTTATGCAGGGTTATATGGGGCATATTTTAATATGGAGCATCTTATGGGGCCATCATAAACTGTATGGAGCATTATATGGGGCTCCTGATTCAATATGGATATTCAAAAACACTTAACCTACTGATGTCTCAATTAATTTTACTTTTATTGGTATCTATACCAGTAGCTACTGCATTTCCCACCCTAGGCTTATACTCGAGTCATTAAGTTTTCCAAGTTTTTTGTGGCAAAATTAGGGGGGTTGGCTTATACTTGGGTCGGCTTATACTCGAGTATATACGGTAGAAATAATCCAAAATGAATGTAAGACACTGAGAGAATTGGAAGGGAATCTTAACTATAAAAAAAGAAATAATAATATAGGAGTTACATGTTCTTGGGATGCTGTCTCAAAAATGTGATGCATTAAAATCATTAAAGCATTACTCCAGAGTTTTTTTTTCAGGACTGGAGTGGTGCTTTAAACCTTAGGTCCCTGCCCCTACTCTTATACTCACCCTCCAGTGTCTCCATCTTTTTTTCACCGCAACTCCAGCTCCGCGGCACCATCTTGTGACAGCAGCTTCTGACAGGTTGGAAGTCAGAAGCTACGTCACAAGCTCTCAATGTTAGCCAGAATGAGATTATTTTATACTTGTATTGAGTTATGATTTCTGGCTCGCTCCATGAAACCTTGGAGCGAGCCGACAAAGTGCCGTAGACTGAAGGGAGCAGTGGTGATAACAGATGAAGGCTCCGGTAGGGAAATATAAGACATGGGACAAGAGACTTACATTTGAAACATGCCTTCAGCAATAGAATAAAAAGACACGCTGGAGTGGTGCTTTCAGAAGATTGTTACCAACAGGATTCCCATTCAGACTCTTAGCAGTTTATTGGCAAACATCCGAAACCCGTTACTGGCACAGAAAATGTATGATTTCTAGAGAATAACTAGGGGACATTGGAGAGTGTGAGCAGATGTCAGGGCATAAATGGAGTTAAAGAAACACTTCCATGTATATTATTTTTATTAAATCTGTGTATATGTGTACGGTGTGAGTTTACAAATATACTCACCTTCTGCCACTTTCTCCAGGATCTAGTGCAGTTCTGCTCCTCTTCTCAGCGACCTCACTGCTCTTCAGACTAGACGGCTCACGCTATACATATAATGCACTCAACTTCTCAGGGGTAAGGGCTCCATAGAAGATTGACATCTTCTGCTCTCTTAAAGGAGATCTTTAAGACAGCAAAACAGTAGAGAGACGTAACCTTACATGTGTGATCATCATACTGGCAAACAAAAGGTGGCCTTGAACAGGGGATCTTGTCAGAGGATGTTCATATGCCCTGATCAGGTGGCCTGCTCATAGAGTAACCATGTAAATGCAACACTTGAATTCTTTGAAGACTAGATCATTAATACTACAAAATAAAATAATTAAATATGTTTAAATAATGTGAATTATTATTTAGACGAAAAGGGTTGTCCAGTCCCCAAAAATGTTTTACAGGAACTGTTCAGCATGCTGTAAATGGAAAAAGGTCAACATACTCATCCGTGCTCCTCTTCCTATGCTGTCCAATTTCCCCACTGGTCTCCTCTACTTCCTCCGGCTACCATGACATGTGACTCAGGTAGCCAATCACTGCATGGTGACTGACTGTGCAGGTCACAAACAGGATGGTCAGAACGCGATGTACAGAGAGATAATGGACTCATGCAGCGTTAGAAGACCATTATCAGGCATCAGTGATACAAGCATCCAGTATTTTTTATTTGACGTCAATGTCGGAAAGTCATGGATGGCTAACCCTTTGAACTTGTTAGATACATCAAATGCAAATGTCAAGTTATTATATTGTAAATCTTTTTCTTAATGAAAAAATTAGCCTAATTTTTCATATAATTTTGGTGCGATTCCTGTAAGGTTGTATATTTTATTCTAAGTGGGGCAAAAATGGAATAAAATCTAGTTCATCAGCAAGGTTTTTGATCCAGGAACATTATTTGCATGAACCATTGACCTCTATTCAATGCTACAGCATTAGTAACATACTGCTAGTCACAAGATCAATAGGTGAAACCACTGATTGGTAATAGGCGGAAGTTTAAACTCCTTCTGGGACTTAACAGGGATTTCTGCTGAGTCTGTTACTGTTCACCAAGATCCTTAAGAAAATGATCTAGTGTTGAGTGGATAAAGTAAGGAGGTGTTTGCTCTGTAGTCTGATATGCCCTCTAATTTCCATTAAGAACCTGTGTCTGTAGGTCTTAAAGTTGTATGTACGGTAATTAAATATGTGAACACAGCTATGAAATGTCGAGTGTTCTAGGTCTCATCCATAATAGATGGAAAGCAAGGGAGCTTGTGGAGTGGTTTTATCTCCACTTCCTTCATGTGGGGCAAGAGGTAAAGGACAGCTCCAGGCGCGTCAAATCATGACTTACAGACAAAATTCCATCTATGTAAAAATAACAACGTGAAAACTAACATATCTGTCATATAATAATAAGCGAATGACATCTAAGACAAGGGCTTTTAACAAATCACGGCTTCTGAGTAATGGCAACATCAAATTTCATCAAGCAGGACGTGCACTGACATAAAATGTATACAGGCTTGATGTGCGATATGTGATCATGATGAAAGCTACAAAACAGCCTAATTTAGGCAGCAATTCCAAGAGGACCATCTAAATTACAGCTATAGATGTGGCATTACCCACTAATAAAATTCTATTTAAAGGGAGTCTGTCACTTACATTCTACCCATTACTCCTATAATAGTGCTAGGTAGTAAACTGCAATAAATGCAGAAACCATAGCCTTTGGAAACATGCTGGCCTCTGGGAGAGGTCGCTGAGAAAATTAACTTTGGTTAAATATGCTAAAAAAAACACACAATGAAACAAATAATATTTGCCTATAGGATGTTATCATGGTCATGGTATAGTTCACAAACAAAAATAATGATTGATAAAACTGATCAGTATATTTTTGGTTATTTATTTCATGCCCTACCTATATAAAACCAGGTATGAAGGCTCCAGGAAAACCTGCTTAAGTGCTGCTGAAGGAAGCTGAAAGTCAGATACCTAGGCCAGAGAGACAAATAAGAGGGTATCCTGGGCTGCATAAGGCTACTTTCACACTAGCGTTAACTGCAATCCGTCACAATGCGTCGTTTTGCAGAAAAAACGCATCCTGCAAAAGTGCTTGCAGGATGCGTTTTTTCCTCATAGACTTGTATTGACGACGCATTGCGACGGATTGCCACATGTTGCATCCGTCGTGCGACGGATGCGTTGTGCTTTGGCGGACCGTCGGGAGCAAAAAACGCTTTGTAACGTTTTTTGCTCCTGACGGACCGCTTTTTCCAACCGCGCATGCGTGGCCGGAACTCCGCCCCCACCTCCCCGCACCTCACAATGGGGCAGCGGATGCGCCAGAGAAATACATCCGCTGCCTCCGTTGTGCAGTGCGTTAAACGCTAGCGTCGGAATCTCTGCCCGACGCATTGCGACGGGGAGATCCTGACGCTAGTGTGAAAGTAGCCTAAACTATCACCTATCCACTGGATAGGCAATAAATGTTAGATTGGTGTGGCCCTGGGCCCCACTATGGGGAGAGCCCTGATCTTCCCTATCCACATGACTGCAGTTAGGAGTTGAATGGAGCAAATGGTAAAGCATACCCCCTGACACTCTAAGTTTATGACACTGATAAAGAAAGCCAAATATTGTCTTGGTCTCGAATACTTTCAGTACCATAAACTTAGAATAGAGGCAGTCAATAGAGAAGAATACTCTTTTTAAGGCCTCACATAACCTCTAAATTATGATACAACCATATACTTAGGCTGGTTTCACATTTGCGTCTTTGTGCACAACGTTTGATCAGCATAGAATATATATACATATATTTAACATGGTGTACGCATGGACATGCGTTTGCATGCTTTTGCGTACACATGCGTCGTTTCGTGGTGTGCGGCAGGGGGGCGAGGCGAACGCAACATGTTGCATTTTTGGAGGTGTCAAAAATCAGTCAAATATACGCAGGTATGCGCATGTGGTTGAGTGCGTCAAAAAACACATTACTGTCAATGGGAACGAATGCGTACGCATGCGTTCGATGCGCTTGCGTACTTCGGACTGCGCATGTCCAGGAACTGATTGCGACATGCCCATTGAGACACGCCCTTCTGGAAATAGCGAATGCATGCGCAAAAAACCACGCAAACGAAGGTAAAAACGCATGCAAACGCTGCATTTTTTTGCATGCGTAAGCTGATGCGGATATAAAATGCAGCGTAAGCATGCGTTTTTGCATGCGTTTCCGCATGCAGATGATACGCTGCGCACGTATACGCAAATGTGAACTTATTCTTATATAGAACCCTACGGTACCACTGTATGTCTTTAAAGAGGACCTATCTCCAGGTGAAAAGTGTCTAGTTTTTGCTTTCATTTGTTTTCTATTTAGTTCTATTATTAATAATATTACTAATATTTATGGTCTTTACTAAGGGGGAGCTGCTCACAGGGTAATTATGCAGAGCGGTCTAAAGACACGCCCCAGAAAATTCCCCCAACCACGCCCCTTTAGTAAAGACCGTAAAAATTAGTGCCCATACCTTTGGAACCATATGGCGGATTGTAAAGAACAAAAAAAGGTCAAACTCAGGGGATCAAGGAGAATAGAAAGGAAAAATGGTGACAGGTCCACTTTAATTAATCAGGTTAATAATGCAGCATATAAAGATGTTTTTGGATTTCAGATGAATACTCCTTCAGATGCTGCTTCAAGGACTGGACTGCCGCCATTACTTGCTTACAACTCGGGTAATAACTTCATTTATTCACCAATTTCTTTTATTTTACTACTCTGGGTGCGCTCTTTCTACCATTATCCCCATAATAGGTTTGCGACTAGGTCTGTTACAATAAGTACGCTTAGTAACATGACATACTGGTTTTCCCTATCACTACCATGTGAAACCCAGCAGTATTCTATGCATCCATTCACATACTTTACTAGCCAGATGCTTTGCTTTGGATGACAAAAAGATGTGAAGTCAGGACAAATATCTTATTTTGCTGAACGCATATAATCAGTTAATAGCTACCGTATATATTTATTACAATAAGGTCTTCTCTAACAGATACAAGTGATTAGAAGTAATAGTTTCAATTTGTATTTATTCTGCACTACTTATTCACTTTATACTTGTGACCTCTCAATAGCATATATTGTTAATGATATATTATGCAATCATGTCCTGAAGATATGCCAATGCATAATTACTGAGGTTTACATTAATTACCTATGTCTTGCAAATTCTACTTTTGAGTCTCCGCCCCTCCTTCTTATCCTGTACCTTTCTTATTTTAATAATCTTTTTATTAATCTAATATATAAAGCTGAATGTGTGTGTGTGTGTGTGTGTATGTGTGTATGTCCGGGATTGGCATCTGCACCGTCGCAGCTACAGCCACAAAATTTTGCACGGTCACACGTCTGGACCCCGAGAGCGTCATAGGCTATATTGTGAGGTGAAATTTTAACCCCGCGCGTTCCAATTCATCAAACAATTTTGCCCCTATCTACATAATGGGGAAAAAAGTGAAAGGAAAAGTGTTGGAGGCGTCGCAGCTACAGCCACAAAATTTTGCACAGTCACACGTCTGGACCCCGATAGCGTCATAGCCTATGTTGTGAGGTGAAATTTTAACCCCGCGCTTACCAATTCACCAAACAATTTTGGCCCTATCTACATAATGGGGAAAAGTGAAAGGAAAAGTGTTGGAGGCAAATTGACAGCTGCCAGATGTGAACAAGGGGGACTTAAAGAATGAGAGCGATGGCGCCAAAGAGTATATACCGTACAGTTGCTAAGGTGGGGCCCCGACATGGGATACTCACCACACACGGGGATATGAACACACACAAAATGCGCCACACACTACGACGTGCATGAACACATATTACCCTCAGCACACATTTCACCACACATACACCAACCTCGCCACATAAAAGTCGAAACACAAAAGTCGGCGCTCAAAACTCGCCACGCGCAGAACTCGCCACATGCAAAAACTAGGCTCACGCAAAACTCTCCACAAGTGCAAAACTCACCTCATGGAAAACTCGCCACACGGAAAACTTGCACACGCGGAAAAATTGCCACATGCACAAAAGTTGCAACACATGCAAAAGTTGCCTCACACAAAACTTGCACATACTCAAAAGGCACCACACATAAAACTCGCCACGCGCAAAACTCGCCATGCGCAAAACTTGCTGCACACAACTTGCTACACTAACCTGTCATATGCAACTTGACACACAAAAAGTTGCTACACGCATGTTGCCACATGCAACTCAACACACACTACTTGACAAACGAAACTCACCCTAAAACACACACAAGTCTGGTATCCTTCAAAAATAAAAATCTGATTAATAAGCAGATAAACTATAAGAACAACAAATGTACCATATAGGAAATTCGGCAGCTGTCAGTCATATGACCTGTCTATTATGTGTATGTGTGAGCTAATATATACTGCCAGGGGGAGGGCTTCCTGTTGGCTGGGGATTTATCAGGCTGCCAATTTAGCTTACAAATACTGAGGTAAAAATACTGAGCAAATAACGTGTGAATGAGGTCTAATACAGGAGGAGATGACACACAGGTATATACTATATACAGGGGAGATGACACACAGATATATACTATATACAGGAGAGATGACACACAGGTATATACTATATAGAGGAGGAGATGACATACAGGTACATATATATACAGGAGGAGATGACATACAGGTATATACTATATACAAGAGGAGATGATACACAGGTATATACTATATACAGGAGCAGATGACCTACAGGTATATACTATATACAGGAGGAGATGACATACAGGTATATGCTATATATAGAAGATGACATACAGGTATATACTATATACAGGAGGAGATGACACACAGATATATACTATATACAGGGGAGATGACACACAGGTATATACTATATACAGGAGGAGATGACATACAGGTATATACTATATATAGAAGGAGATGACATACAGGTATATACTATATAAAAGAGGAGATGACATACAGGTATATACTATATACAGGGGAGATGACACACAGCAGATATATACTATATACAGGGGAGATGACATACAGGTATATACTATATACAGGAGATGACATACAGGTGTATAATATATATAAGGGAGATGACAAACATGTATATACTGAGGTGAAAATGAGAGGTGTGAGTACAAAATGAGAGGAGTGAGGGAAAATAGTGGAGTGATCAGAAAATGACAGATGTGAGGTCGAAATGACAAGTGTTAGGGGGGAATGAGAGGAGTGAGGGAGAAAATGAGAGGTGTGAGGAGAAAATGAAAGATGTGAGGGGGAAAATGAAAGATGCGATTGGGAAAATGAGAGGCGTGATGGGAAAATAAGAGAAGTGAGGTGCTATAACTAACCACAGATATTTACTATGCCCAGGCAACGCCGGGCTCTTCAGCTAGTTATTAATAAAAATAATATTTGAAAAAATAGATATATATATAGTAACATTCCTTTCTAACCTTGGTGAACATGTAATTTATAAGTATTACCTTTGAGAAGTGTTTACCTATTAATATGGGATTATTTGAATTACCAGAACATTGCGTTAAGCAGCAGGGTACAGCAGACCATATACACATGGCGCATGGAGCTGCCAGGCCTATGTTCTGTACTGATGTATTTTTTTATCTTACTTATTGGATTTTTTTTTAAATAAAACAGACAAATATCCTGCAGATCATTACATATTTATAAGAGTCACAGCATGTCATGTATATAACACTGAATAAATAGGGCAATGCATTCACAACTAGTTATCGGCCTAAAACAGGCTACATACAGTATTGTTTCATGTTCGTAGGTCTTATGTGCGAGTTGTTATCAATCGCATTTATCTGAGATTTTCTATCAGCCTCATGCAAAACTGTTTGCCAACAGCAAGGTTATCAGCCTGCGAGCGGCGCACAGCCGCTCTTTGTAGTGCTCGGTCGCCAAGGAAATGGCTCTTTAACGGCGCTTTCGCAATAACCTAATTACATCAGCAGAGATTAAATCAAGTTGTAAAATGTATGTCATATAGTTAGCCACATATCTGCAAGGTATACATGCAGCATTATTATATAATCGCACAGCCCATGAATGCTGTCCGGCCTAATTGCTGCAATAAGTAAATGTTAGCATTGTTTTTATAACTTGAATGGGATGTAGTCATATCCAGGAGAACCCAGCGGTGTTTTAGGATAAACAGAAGCTTTACTTTTATTTCAGAAATGGGTGTAGCAGTGCTGGGCCGGTGCAAAACGAGCAGTGAGGAGTGCTGCAGAATGTTGTCGGGATGCCTCAACCTGGAAGTTCAGACCCCACTTTTGATTAAAAGCCATTTTCTTTAGGAGGGGACTTTAGGGACCCTTCTGACTACGTTTGCTAATGCTAATCTGAATCTGAATGTTTTCCCCCATCAAAATAGAAACACCTGCACTCACCGCCCCGTGTCGTCACCATTCCACCAGTGTCGGCACTTGCGGTGTTTCGAACGCTGGAGTGGTGCTTTACAAATGCATCTGTTAATGTCATCAAACCAAGAAACAAATGATCAGTAATTAACACTATCTACATCCAATATAACTGTATATAGACAAAGATATAGTGGTTATATGGGCTGCTGGTATGAGGGTGTCCAGGTAGGGTTCCACTCTGCGTATATATCAAAGAAAGGGTGCTTTCACATTGTGTTTAGTATACACTCAGTGGCCCCGTCGGGGCGAACGTCCGAAACCCCCCTGCAAAACGTGATTCGGATGTATGCGCCGACGTGGCCATAGACTATAATGCTAAGAAAAACCCATAAGCGAATGTCTCCAAGGGATATGACTAGCATAACACGTCATATAACATCAGCCATTACAATTCTGCAGGATCTGCCACTGCCGACACATGTGTCCTTGTCTACAGATGAGTCTTTACAATTTTCTCTATTAACACTCAAAATGCGAAGCACAAATACCGTAGGTCTCCGGGGATCTCAAATGTCTATTCTATGTGATATTTGATTCTACTATGCCTACTATGTGTTCAGTGCAGGGCAAGAGGAGATCTAGGTAAAAACATAGTTTCCTGGTATATATCATTGGTTAGGACGTAGGGATACGATTATTCAATGATACATGCCATAGAAATGAAAAACATTTAATTTTCTCTATGAAAACCAAAAAAATTGTCAACAGAATGAGCCGAACTGATGTGTTAGAACACTAGGAACAAATGTTCCCATTCCGGAAAAAGTCACTAGAAGTATAAGGTGTATAACTGACTGAGAAAAGCTACTACGGAGCAGTCATGATGAGGCCTTAAAGGTTTGTTCAGGAGCACACTGCTCCCCAGCCTATCGCTTCTTCATTCTTGGGTGGCGATCTGCTCCTGCTTGATTGCCATTTCTGACCAGCAGCTTCACTGCGCCGTTGTCTCAGACTATGCGTTCTCAGTTCTAAGAACAGCATAATATAGAAAGAGACCCTGAGTCCAGTGATATTTCACTTACTGGGATGCTTGCTGTAGTTTTCATAAAACATATTTCTTATACTGTATATATGCTATTATCCAAGAGCTGTCAGGATAGTAAAGAGAATGAAAAGAAGTAAAGAAGGGCACAGTATGGTCAGCATGGCAGGCGCAATCTCCAATCTCTAGTCCATTCGTGTAGTAATGAGCGGCTCGTTATCTGCTCAGTCTCAGCAGGACGGCTGCTCTAGAAACACCTTCTCCCCTACTGATGACCGGCCACCTCCACAAACCCTAGGGATTTCAGCCAGCTGAGCGGCCATATTGATTTTTCTGGCAGGAAAGATATCCAGCAGCAATTAAACAGGTACACGGCAGAAACCTGAAGCAGTACAGGCACAGTTAGCTAAAAATGTATGTGAAATGTGTAGAATAGGGCATTTATCAAGTCTAAAATCAAAAGAGGGACATCACAGCATTTTTCAGAAATTGTATACTGATTATATAACACTAGATGGTGGTCCGATTCTAACGCATCGGGTATTCTAGGATATGTATTTATGTATGTAAATAGCAGCCACATAGTATATAGCACAGGCCATGTAGTATATAGCAGACAAATACTATGTGACCTGTGCTATATACTATGTGGCTGCTATATACATACATATTGTAGAATACCAGATGCGTTAATACAGGCCACGCAATATATAACAGTGGCCACGCAGTATATAACACAGCCATGTACTATATAACACAGCCCACGCAGTATATAGCAGCCACGCAGTATATAACACAGCCACGTACTATAACAGCCCACGCAGTATATAGCAGCCACGCAGTATATAACACAGCCACGTACTATATAACACAACCCACGCAGTATATAGCAGCCACGCAGTATATAACACAGCCACGTACTATATAACACAGCCCACGCAGTATATAGCAGCCACGCAATATATAACACAAGTGACATAGTATATAACACAGGCCACGCAGTATATAACACTGGCCACGTAATATATAGCACAGCCCACAAAGTATATAGCAGCCACGTAGTATATAACACTGCCCACGCAGTATATAATAGTGGCCACGTAATATATTGCACAGCCCACAGAGTATATCACACTGCCCATATAGTATATAACACTGCCTATGTAGTATATAGCAGCCACGCGGTATCTAACACAGCCCACGTAGTATACAGCAGTGTGGGCACCATATCCCTGTTAAAAAATAATTAAAATAAAAAATAGTTATATACTCACCCTCTGGCAGGATCCACCGAAGCTCCGGAGATACGCACGCGGCTGTCGCCATCTTCCGTTCCCAGGATGCATTGCGAAACTACCCAGATGACTTAGCGCTAAGTCTTCTGGGTAATTTCGCAATACATCACCAGGAACGGAAGATGGCGGCAGGCACGAGCGGCTCGGTGGACTACGGAGGGTGAGAATAGCAGGTTTTTTGTTTTTTAGTTATTTTTAACATTACATTTTTTTACTATTGATGCCGCATAGGCAGCATCAATAGTAAAAAGTTGGGGACACACAGGGTTAATAGCAGCGGTTACAGAGTGCGTTAACCGCGGCATAACGCGGTCCGTTACCGCCGGCATTAACCCTGTGTGAGCGGTGACTGGAGGGGAGTATGCGGGCCCCGGGCACTGACTGTAGGGAGTAAGGAGCGGCCAGTTTCTTCCGGACTGTGCCCGTTGCTGATTGGTCGTGGCTGTTTTGCCGCGACCAATCAGCGACTTGGATTTCCATGACAGAGGCCGCAACCAATGAATATCCGTGACAGAAGGACAGACAGAAAGACAGACGGACGTGACCCTTAGACAATTATATAGTAGAAGGGAATGAGCAGAAGGTAGATAGTAGAGTTTATAATGAATTAACATATATTTAGATTATTGTTTCATAGTTTTCAGTATTGTCAATATAATTATATTTAGGTTTATTCATTTTATTTTAGTAGTATTTTTTTTATCAAGCATAGTATCTTAGCAGAAGTCAAAGACTGGACAAATCACCTAGCTCTATACTGGATTTGCATGGATGGAAAGTGATTGCATTGAGCTGGTACTGGGCTCCATGACAGCAGGTTACTCTTCCCGTACTACAATGGAAATGAGCAATGAGCCTAGTAACTGAGCCAGCACAACAAGGCAGGACTGGAGCAGCTGTTTTATATTATTGTTCGACTGAAGGTAACTTGCAGAAAAATGATGAATATCATCCCAATAATCAATAATGATCGAAACATGGAAATCTTTTATATTACCTAATTGTAAAAAAAAAGATTATTTACCAAGAATTATAATATTTTAATTGATGTGCTGTTAATGCATTTTTCCGCTTACAAATTGGCATATTTTCTGAATAATTTGCCCTTTGCCCTATGTTAATATGGCATTAATTTGAAGACCAGAATTAGAAGAGACACACTGGGGCCCAGGGGAAGTGATCCTGGCAACTGAATAATGAAGGCTGTAGTTAGGATGTGTATCACCAGCAACCAGTCTGATTCATATTACCCAGATAAAAACTGCAACTATGGCAGCAAAAAAATGCCATACCACTCCCCTCTCAGCCAGGTCAAGAACCACTTAAAGGGAATCTGTCACCAGGTTTTTGCTACCTCATCTGAGAGCGGCATGATGTAGGGACAGAGACCCTGATTCCAGCAATGCATCACTTACTCGACTTCCTGCTGTAATTTTAATAAAATCATTGTTTTATTTGCTGCAGTTCGCTGAATGCTGAGCCCTTTATAACCCCGCCCACCGCACTAATTCACAGATTCAAAGCTGCCAATTTGCGATGAGCTAAGGTTATATAAAGCTCATGGATATAGAGGACTACATGGCAGCAAGTTTACTAGTCCTCTAGTGATAAGCTCCTGCTGGTAAGAAAAAAAGTGATTTTATCAAAACTACAGCAAGCAGCCCAGTAAGGACACATCACTAGAATCAGGGTCTATCTCTGCATTATAATGCTCTAAGAGGACGTGGGTAAGACCTGGAGACAGGTTCCCTTTACAGTAAGTACTAATATATTGTTGAAATCTTGCAACTGAAAATAAGGCGACTCTACAAAGTACTACGCCACTCTTGTGTTTTCTATGAGAGACAATGGGAGTCAGGAGGCCACACACATAATAAGGAACATGCTAAACTGAATAAAAATGATAATGATAATCATTATCCCTAAGTAAAGAGTCTTTGAAGAGGCTGCCCAACCGCCAACATGCAGGATGAAGATTTGCAGGAGATTATACAGGTTACTACACATCTGTTAGTCTGGTAAAGGATGAAAATCATTTAATCCAATTGGCCTTGAGTACATAAGTCTTGTAAACTGGTTGTAACATTAAATGATGCATCACTGAATAATATGCTACAATAACAACAAACAGATTGGAATGACAAATTCAATTATTATGTGCAGAAGTACGGCAACAAACGTTCACTGCAACTTCAGGAAAAGAACGGAAACATCAGCATACGCCTGCTATAAAAGTGCTGGTAATACTCGGGTTATCACTAGCCCCCAGGAATAATGCTATCATTTCAGTAGTGAAGAGACATGTATTGTCCCAAGTGTTACATGCTTACATTCCACCACTGATAAAAATGATAGTCCAGCAGCTTGGGGCCCACAAGGAAGGGGGATCAGCTTATTCTCAAGGGTCCCTACTAACAGATAGAACTTGTCCACGGTGGACAACCCAATTCTTTTTGCGGATCTGCAATGTTTCTGCACTCATTGACTTCCATTGAGTCAGTCAAATCCGCAGCAAACCGCAGGTATAAAAAGGTCTGCGGATTTGCTGGCAAAAACGCTGCAGAAAGGAAATCATGTCAGAAGTAAGAAGAGGGCGGAGAATGTGTGTGTGGACGTAGAATATGTGCGGGTCTGTCTGCGGGTGTGTGTGTGCGGGTGTCTGTGTGTGTGTGCGGCTGTATGCGGGTGACGTGTCTGTGTGTGCAGATGTCTGTGTGTGTGTGAGCGGCTATGTGCGGTAATGCTACCACCGGTACAGTCGGTCATAGCGCTGCAGGATCATGCTGGCAGATGTCAGCGTGATTCCACAGCTGACTGTGACCCACAGCGATTACCTTCGGTAAAAAAGCAGGCGTGGGCCCATGAGACTACTGCTCCCATCGAACTATGTCTGCCGTCACTGATAACAGTGACAGCAGGTGCCGCTGATGGGAGAGTAGTATCATCTGCCGCTGCCTCTGCTCACAGTTTAAAAAAAGGAAAATTAAATACATATTCACATAAAAATTAAAAAAAACATTATACTCACCTCACACCAAATCCCTGATGCCCTCTCTTCTAGAAATAATGTAAAATAATAAACCAACATATACTCCCTGTCCGCAGTAGTCCAGGTAATCCAGATTGTCCCACGGACGTGTAGAACAGTCACATCAGGAGATGTGACCGCTCTATCCAACCGCCGGCGATACACTGACAGGAGGTAATATTGGGGGGGGCTTCCATTCTAGGGATGTAATTTCTGTTGTGGAGGCTCGCGCCTCTGCAAGAGAAATCAACATGCGGGTTTGATGCAACATAAATATGCAGCGTTAAACCCGCAGCAACTCCGGATTGTGGGGCATGTACCCTAAGTGATCAAAAATGTGTAGTGGTTGCAGTTTGATTGAAAAAGCAAATCACCCTTTATCACCCTCCTGTAGTCCAGTGATGAGTCTCTGCCGCTTCTCCCGATGCCGCAGCAATGATGTCATGGTGACAGCGAGGCAGCCAATCAGGGAGTTCAGCAGCTCCGACTGCTAAGCTCAGCTACTGGCTGCAACAACGTCAAGATGGCGGTAGAGACTCAACGCTGGACTGGAGGAGGATGAGTAAAAGGCAGTTGTTGTTTTTTAACTGCAGCGGGAGGCGGGAACAGGGCTTTCCAAAACTGGAAAAACTCCTTAACAGATTTCAGCTTCACAAAAAAATTCAAATTCAGAAATTATGATGGTGAAATACAACGTTCCCATAGGGTCGCAGTAATGAGCCATGTAGGTTCACTTGGCCCCACTGCTTTTAGAAGAACAGCTTCTTCAGACACATAGAAACTTTCCCTAATGCCCTTTGATTCCCTCTGAAAGTCAGACACTTCCCTTACAATCAATTGCAGTCATTGAAGGCTTAGTGGCCTCTTAGCATGGGTGAGCTTGTAATGGCATAATCATTAATTAACCTTTACCATACACATTGATACTTTAAGTAGCAGACAGCTCAGATTTGTTCTAGCTAGCACAGCTCTAATGGAGGAGGGGAGAGGCTCTGCGGGTCATGTACACGCTATCCGAGTCAGCAATTGTCTTCCAGATAGATTAATAGCACCTATTATTTTATTATCTCTAGCAAAGTATTTTGGAAGAAAATGGGAAATGTCCTTTAGGGATAGCAATAAATTGGAAATAAGTATTGTCAATGGTGAAGAATAATGATTTTGTAACCTAAATCACAGCTAAAACGTAGTCAATAGGTACGTCTGTTATATGCCGTATATTGCTACGCTGTAGAATGAATCCAACTGGCTTAGCAGCACGTCTACACAGAAAAGAGTTTCCGAAGCCCAGATTCAAATACAACTTCTAATACGCTTTGAATAAGCTTTCTGTTGATTTTGATGAGAAAACACCGCATGGTGCTTTTTTTTTTCAGCGTGGAAAAAAGCAACATGTTGATTATTGAGTTGTGTCTGCCTTAAAGGGAAACAGTCACCAGGCTTTTGCCACCAAATCTGAGAGGAGCATAATGTACACACAGAGACCCTGATCCCAGCAATGTGTCACTTACTAGGCTGCTCGCTATAGTTTTGATAAAATCACTTCTTTATCAGCAGATTATCAATGGAGGACTAGTAAACCTGCTGCCATGTAGTCCTCCACATCACGAGCTCTGTATGACCCCATCGCCACCTATGATTGGCAGCTTTCTGCCTACACAGAAAGATGCCAATCAGCAGTGTGAGTCGGGTTATACAGAGCTCAGAGAACTGGCAGATCTGCAGCCAGTGGCGTAACTAGAATCCGGTTGGCCATGCAAGATTTGGACCGGGGCCTAGCCATATCCTGGTATATATATATGGCCTCAATCCTGATATACTATATATACCACCTACCCTGGTACAGTATATATGTCCTTTATTATGCCTGGGCCCCATCCTAATACATATATCCCCCATCCAAGTACTTATATGTTGTGAATTCCGCTCTTGGGCTCCCTCCGGTGGTTGTAAGTGGCACTTTTATGAGTTCTGCTCTTGGGCTCCCTCCGGTGGTTTTAAGTGGAATGGCTGCTCCTTGGATTTAGCAGTCTGCAGCTGCTTCCACTGATTGTCTTTCTGCTCGGCTATTTATGCCTAGCTCTTCCCTTCAGCCAGTGCCACTTGTCAATGGTTCCTGGTTGGATTCACATCTTTGCTTGGATTTCCCTGATATCCTGACCAGTTCAGCAAAGATAAGTCCTTGCTTTGCTCTTTTCTGTCCACATGTTGTGGGTTCGTGCTTTTCACTTGGCTCGTCCTGATCGACCTGGGGGCTCTGGTGAGGGTTCGGTGACCCCTCATCAAGGGGGGGGTACTGTTGTGAATTCCGCTCTTGGGCTCCCTCCGGTGGTTGTAAGTGGCACTTTTGTGAGTTCTGCTCTTGGGCTCCCTCCGGTGGTTTTAAGTGGAATGGCTGCTCCTTGGATTTAGCAGTCTGCAGCTGCTTCCACTGATTGTCTTTCTGCTCGGCTATTTATGCCTGGCTCTTCCCTTCAGCCAGTGCCACTTGTCAATGGTTCCTGGTTGGATTCACATCTTTGCTTGGATTTCCCTGATATCCTGACCAGTTCAGCAAAGATAAGTCCTTGCTTTGCTCTTTTCTGTCCACATGTTGTGGACTTATTCATTCTGTGCATTCTATGTTTTGTCCAGCTTGTCAGTATGGATTAATTCAGTTAAGCTGGAAGCTCTGAAAAGCAGATTTACCCTCCACACCTTTAGTCAGGTGTGGAGATTTTTGTAAACTCTGTGTGGTTTTTTGTAGTTTTTAATACTGACCGCACAGTATTCCATCCTGTCCTATCTATCTAGCTAGACTGGCCTCCTGTGCTACATCCTGGTTTCATTCTGTGTATGTCTTTTCCCTCTCCACTCACAGTCATTACTTGTGGGGGGCTATCTATCCTTTGGGGACTTTCTCTGAGGCAAGATAGTTTTCCTGTTTCTATCTTTAGGGGTAGGTAATTCTCAGGCTGTGATGAGGTGCCTAGGGAGTGACAGGAGCATCCCACGGCTACTTCTAGTGTTGTGTTGAGCTTAGGGACTGCGGTCAGTAGAGGTACCACCTCCTTCAGAGCTCGTCCCATGTTGCTCCTAAACCACCAGTTCATAACACATATATTCCCCATCCTGATATATATATATATATATATATATGTATATACATATATATATATATACAGTATATATATATATATATATATATATACACACAAGTACATATGTACCTTATTCTGGGCCCCATCTGGTATATATATCCCCCTGCCTGGTAGTATGTACCTTATCCTGGTATATGTCCCTTATCCTGGGCCCCACGCTGGTATTCTGTCCCTTATATCTGGTATATGTCCCTTATCCTGGGCCCAATTAAGGTACAGTATTATGTCTCTAGTCCTGATATACATCCATTCTCCTGTTCCCCATCCTGATAATAGGTCCTTTATCCTGGGAAAAATGGTAGTAATATGTCCCTTATCCTGGGCTCCATGATAGTAATAAGTCCCTTATCCTGGGCCCCAAGCTGGTATTATGTCCTTAATCCAGGGCCTCATGCTGGTTTATGTCCCCAGCTCTGCCACTGTTCTTTAATGCATAAAGGCCTTCAACTGACTTCAGCGTGGAAGCAACTTTAGCTGCTCGCCTCTGATTGGCCGGCAGCGTGTATTGCGGCGCACAGACCTGATGGGTCTGTGCGCTGCAATACACTTCACCAGGATGTGCATCTGAAGCCATAAATCCAGTTGAAGTTTCTGCTGGCATTGGTGGACTGCTCATCCGCACGGGTCCTCACACACTCGGGCCAGGTTGTGGTCGAGACATCTGTGACCAGGAACGTTACTCCCCTGTTTGCAGCAGATAAAACAAAGATTGTATCAAAAATACAACATGTCCAGTAGGTGAGACATCACTGGAATGAGGGTAGCTCCAACTTTGGCTACTTGAGTAAAAGAAGCAGGAAAAAACATCCCATGCATAAAAAACATTCCAAAAACAAGGCAAAAACTATTTTTTCCACTTTTACATTTCTGTAGATTTTTATAGCCAGAATACTCCATGTGAACATTCGATTCATTTTTTGGGTTATTTAATGTTGACTGCACCAGTTTATTTGGGTGGAGGGGGTTTATTTTTCCTATTGGGGTAAGTGGGCAAAAGTCAGGCTCAAAATACTAATTTTTTGGTGGGCTTCGTTATTAGAAATGAGTATCTTTAGTAGCCTCGACAGCAGACCCTTGTGTGAATGTCCTGACTGTAGCAAGCACAGAGTCTGTAGAAGTCCTTTATAATCATATTTATGCATTTTTACTTTCCGTTCTATAAATGAGCTAAGCGGAGTGGTAAAAGGCGAAGCATTTAGTGCTGTTTCACTTCAAAAGCTGTTATTATGTATGTTCTCCATCCACCCAGCTATAACCAGGATGAAATTGTGGTATTATCCTCTGGATGTTAGTGCAGGATATTATTTTTATGTTAAATTGCAGGATAAAGATAATACAATTTTTCCTATAATCCCTTACCTGAATGCATTTGAGAGAATTAAACACAATATACTGGCTCTTGGGCAGCAGTCCTGACTGCTATTAATTGGGGTCCCTGCTCTAAATGTCCAGAGTTTTATGACTGATGATGGTGCATTATGTAAGGGACAAAGAAGAAAAGGGTAAGGGGGTCATCTGTGATTTTCTAGAAAACACCTAGGAACATTGTTAGCTGTGAAAAAATTACAACTCTTTTACTGTAAATGACTGAGATGTGCTTGACCACATTTTACAGTAATAAAATGTACTATTAATAAGACTGTGTTTCAAAATGTTGAGACCTATGGTAGCCCAAAGCATGAAAGAAAGAGATTGTGTCCACAAACTATATAGATTGTTTCAGAACCAAATATTCTTTATTCCAAAAGTTGAGTATTAGTGGAATCTTTATATTTCACTTGTAAACAGATTTATATATACTTATAGTGTATCAAAGATATAAGGGTTCAGGCACAGATCAAATTGCTGAACGGTTCAAGGGAAACTGTTGCGAGGTTTTCCCAATATAAACTATAGCCACAACCCTTAAGGCCTCTTTCACAGCATTCTAGAAAGCTGGATACAAGTCCCCATATGGCACAGTGCAATCCAATGGGTGACGCTGGTCTGGCTTCGGCACCTCCTCTCTCGTCACAATCACTGTTCTCCTGCTTGGTTCATGTGAATGACACATCTTATGTCATCCACAGTGTCCCTCAATCACGCTCCTGAGTAGGCGAACTTCTCTGTGCCCTGCTAAGGTCAGACCAAAGGACTGCAATGTGAATACCAGAATGGAGACATTATACCACCATGAGTGATACTATTCCAGAATTGGGGACATTATATACAGAATGGGGACATTACACCAAGTTGAGCACATTATACCAGAATGGGGACATTATACCAGAATGGGGGACATTACAGGAAGATGGAGACCAAGACCTCAATATTCAGGTTAAATTGCCATGCTGGCACTTTGCGAAAAATAAGTTGGTTATGAATTGCACTCGGTCTCTAAAAGGTTCCCAGCCTGTCATTTACTTACACTTACGATAAAGTACCCTCTTCCTATGCTTCTTAAATGCAGTTACAAGACCCCTCAAGTAATTTTGTGATCCAGCTGATGATGCCATCTCAGTTGGTTACATGTTATACAGTCCCTTAACATTGCCATATTAAAGGAATGTCAGCAGTGATGTTCCATTTTTGGGAGGTGTATAAGGATGCACCAGTATTACTCACCCACTACTCCTCTGAGCCTAGCTAAAGCACTACGCACCCACTACACCTCCTAGCTTAGCTCCTGTATTACTAGCCCACTACTAAACTTACATACCACAGGTTACTATACAGACTAGGTAAATCCCTAACTTGTCCCTGATTTGCCCCTGCATGACGGTGGAGTTGGCACCCTAAAATTACACAATGGCACCCACACTCAACGACAGCTGACCCTGAGTGTCCTTAACTGCATTCTCAACTATACTGAGAGTGTAACTGACAACAACTTCAGCAATATAATCCATGACTGGGGAGCTGGGACTCCAAACATCCATGTAACCTGGGATAGCCAGCAAGGACTGCATGTACATGGTGAGTATAAATAGCCCCTCCCAAGATGTAATAGGACAAGCCAAACAAGGAAGTGAAAACATCTGCATAACAGCAACTCAGAAAAGAAAAGACTAACATTATTAGCACTTGGCCAGAGACAACACAGGTTGTGATCCAACAGAGACGGAACCCGACCACAGCTAGAGGTCACTAGATCGAACCCTGGAGTCGAGCCATGACATATATGTATAAAGTAAAATGTAAAGTAAGCATATACTGCTGAATCTACTATATAATTGTCTAAGGGTCACTTCCGTCTTTCTGTCTGTCCTTCTTTCTGTCACGGATATTCATTGGTCGCGGCCTCTGTCTGTCATGGTAATCCAAGTCGCTGATTGGTCGTGGCAAAACAGCCACGACCAATCAGTGACGGGCACAGTCTGGAAGAAAATGGCCGCTCCTTCCTCCCCGCAGTCAGTGCCCGCTCCGTACTCCCCTCCAGTCAGCCCTCACACAGGGTTAATGCCAGCGCTAATGGACCGCATTATGCCGCGGTGTAACGCACTCCATTAACGCTGCCATTAACCCTGTGTGACCAACTTTTTTACTATTGAGGCTGCCTATGCAGCCTCAATAGTAAAAAGATCTAATGTTAAAAATATTTTAAAAAATAAAAAATCATCATATACTCACATTCCGGCGCCTTTCCCGCTCCTCGCGATGCTCCGGTGACCGACCCATTCAAGCGGCAGGTTCCGGTGGCAAGGATGATATGCGACAAGGACCTGCCATGACGTCTCGGTCATGTGACCGTGATGTCATGACAGGTCCTGCGCGAAAGACCTGCCATGACGTCACGGTTATGTGACCGCGACGTCATCACAGGTCCTGCGCCCATACCAACCCTGGGACCGGAAGCTGCCGCGTGTACCGCACACAGGGCCAGGACTTCAACGGAGGGTGAGTATATGTTTATTTTTTATTTTAAGTCTGTATACTACATGGCTCTGTGCTGTATACTCCGTCGCTGTGCAATATACTATGTGGCTGGGCAATATACTACGTGGCTGGGCAATATACTAAGTGACTGGGCAATATACTATGTGGCTGGGCAATATAATACGTGGCTGGGCAATATACTACGTGGCTGAGCAATATACTACGTGGCTGGGCAATATACTACGTGGCTGGGCAATATACTAAGTGACTGGGCAATATACTACATGACTGGGCAATATACTACGTGGCTGGGCAATATACTACGTGACTGGGCAATATACTACGTGGCTGGGCAATATACTACGTGGCTGGGCAATATACTACATGACTGGGCAATATACTACGTGGCTGGGCAATATACTACGTGACTGGGCAATATACTACATGACTGGGCAATATACTACGTGGCTGGGCAATATACTACATGACTGGGCAATATACTACGTGGCTGGGCAATATACTACATGGCTGGGAAAATATACTATGTAGCTGGGCAATATACTACGTGACTGGGCAATATACTACGTGGCTGGGCAATATACTACGTGGACATGCATATTCTAGAATACCCGATGCGTTAGAATCGGGCCACCATCTAGTTATTTATATAAGCAGCACAGAATTTTCGGATAAACAATGGTAAATATATTATTGCTATTTATTAATATTAATAAAGAAGTTTCCCACATTAAAAATATGGCCCCAAAGGCTTGTTTACTTATAAAATAGAAAACGAAGCCGCTTCTCACCATCCTCGGGGTGACTGCTTTTGGGATTTATTGACTTATTGTTCATTGATGTCATGACTCCAGTGCATATCACCGCTGCATCTAATCATCAAACTCAGTGGCATGTCCTGCCTACAAGAACAAAGCTGCTGTGATTAGCTGCAGCAGTAATGTACACTTTAGTAAACGAGGGCAACTGTGAAGACCTGGAGCTGGACCTTGGGAAAGTGAGTACATGCTACATTTGGTGCTTTTTCTGTATGTAAGAAATTGGGGTCGTATTTTTGGAAAGTGGAAAACACCTGTAATGTGATTTTTTTTTAAATAATGGAACCTCTTTTAAACCAGTCAAACCAAATAGCAAAAACAATCAGGTCAGCTGAAGTCCACCACTCATAAAAAATACTTTACTGAATGCTAAATTTGTAATAATGTTGGTATAAAACATAGTATTTAATTCCTGTGCATGTTATGAACTAATTTCATTAGTGCCCCATTAGTACCAAGCTTGATGCTGATTTACTTTGCATAATAAGTGGCAATGCAGAATTGACAGCGTACAGTAAAAATAAATTTAATTTGCATTTCATTTAACAGTAGCATGTGTTTATTAATACACAAGTAAGGTTCATTGACAGTGACCAGAACATGTTTTAGATTTGTACATTTTATTACATTGATACAGAGAGGAATTCAAATAATTTCTTTATTTTCATGGGTCAACCATTGAAAAGCTTCAGTAAAATTTACAGTCCCTGCAACTGCTATGTCGCTGGTTTATCAGGGGTACGTGTAACCAAAAGATAATATTCCTGGACTAAACAATCAAAATTATACTGTATTCATTATTAATAGGAAGGAGACCTGCAATGACAAGACATGAATGATAAAGAAACACAAAGATCTACTAGGGAGTCGGGACACAAGGAGGTTTCAGCAGCTCTCTAGTTCATCCAGCCAAACATGGTCACATTTGATATGGAAAAGTGAAATGAGTGGCACTGAATCTGAAGTATTTAAAGGGAATTTGTCAGTAGGTTTTTGCTACCCCATCTGAGAGTAGCGTAGTATAGGGAAAGAAACCCTGATTCCAACGATGTATCACTTAGATTACTGGGAGCAGCAGCTGTGACACAATCAGAGTTCTTACGGTACAAGGTCAGTAAATGCTACAGGTTGGATGCTGCGTGCCTCTGCAGCGTCCAACCCACAGCGTCCAGATATTACAGCATAGTGGATGGTATTTCAAGACATCCCATGCCCACTATGCGTGCACAGACGTCCGTGGATCACCCGCGGAGATGGACATGCGGCGCATGTTTCCAGACCGCAGCTTGTCTATTTATCTTGTGGAGACTCGAGTCTCCACAAGATAAATTTCACCAGTAAATGTATTGGAAGTGTTCAATGAACACATGCGGAATCACCTGTGTTCAAAAGCTGGCAGCGGACATGTGCCACGTCGAAAGCGCTGCCGATTACTGACCGTGGGCACGTACCCTTAGTGCACATGCCCAACCATCGACTGAAGTAGCCATGCATTGTACTTGGCAGTAGTGCACATGCCAAACAACTGACTGATATAGCCAAGCCTTTTACTTGGCAGTAGAGTACATGCCCAACCACTGACTGAAGTAGCCATGCATTGTACTCAGCAGTAGTGCACATGCCCAATCACTGACGGACATAGCCAAGCATTGTACTCGGCAGTAGAGGACATGCCCAACCACTGACTGAAGTGGCCATTCATTGTACTCAGCAGTATTACATCTGCCCATTCACTGACTGACATAGCCAAGCATTGTATTCCGCAGTAGTGCACATGCCCAACCACTGACTGACATAGCCAAGCATTGTACTTGGCAGTAGAGAACATGCCCAGTCACTGATTGACATAGCCAAGCATTGTACTCGGCAGTAGAGCACATGCCCAAACACTGACTGACATAGCCAAGCATTGTACTTGGCAGTAGAGCACATGCCCAACAACTGACTGACATAGCCAAGCATTGTACTTGGCAGTAGAGAACATGACCAACCACTGACTGACATAGCCAAGCATTGCACTCGGCAGAAGTGCACATGCCCAACCACTGACTTAAGTAGCCAAGACTTGTACTGGGGTACTTCAGGGAGTCCCACAGACACTGAATAAAGCAGTAAAGCAAATGTCCAACCACTGACTGAAGCAAACATGCATTGTCCTCGGATACTTCAGTGAGTCTCGGCGCATGTCTATGGGACAGTGAATGAAGCAGTTGTGCACATGTCACTACTGCTCCATTAAATTGGAAAACATGAGACCCATGTTCTCACGATTGGTGGTGGTCCAAGTAGTGGGACCCACAGTAATTTTGCATTATAAATGATGGTTGTGTGCCAAGAACATAGAGCTTGTCATGCTTCTGCCACTACCAGAAGTTTAGGTAATGGAAGTGTAGAACGCTTAAGGTACCGTCACACTCAGCAACTTTGCAACGAGAACGACAACGATCCGTGACATTGCAGCATCCTGGATAGCGATCTCTTTGTATTTGACATGCAGCAGCGATCAGGATCCTGCTGTGACATCGCTGGTCGGAGATAGAAGTCCAGAACTTTATTTGGTCGCTAGATTGGCGTGTATCGTCATGTTTGACATCAAAGGCAACGACGCCAGCAACGTTTTTACATGGAGCGAGAACGATAAGTGAGTCGCCGTTACGTCACTGGATCGCTCCTGCATCGTTCTGGAGTTGCTGTGTTTGACGTCTCTACATCGACCTAAACAGCGACGCTGCAGCGATCTAGTTTAGGTCGGATCATTTTCTATATCGCTGCAGCGTCGCTTAGTGTGACGGTACCTTTAGTCAGGTAGAAGATACTCCGAGGCTAAAGACTGTTTAGACTCTTATCATGGTATATAGCATACAACAAATGCATTTAAAAGGGTGGGGGGCAAGGTGCAAAAAGATAATGTCTCTTTTGTTTGGGGCCAGACAAGCAAATGAGAGCACTAATGGATACTCGTCTAGACCCCAGGCTAAGCTGGCACATAACAAGGGCCATGAGGACCACTAGAAGAAAACCCATTATGGTAGATAACTTTCAAAAAGATTAAGGTACCTTTACACATAACGATATAGTTAACGATATCGTTGCTTTTTGTGACGTAGCAATGATATCGTTAAGGAAATCGTTATGTGTGACAGTGACCAACGATCAGGCCCCTGCTGGGAGATCGTTGGTCGCTGAACAAAGTCCAGAACTTTATTTCGTCGCTGGATCTCCCGTGGACATCACTGGATCGGCATGTGTGACACCGATCCAGTGATGTCTTCACTGGTAACCAGGGTAAACATCGGGTAACTAAGCGCAGGGCCGCGCTTAGTAACCCGATGTTTACCCTGGTTACCAGCGTAAAAGTAAAAAAAAACAAACACTACATACTTACCTACCGCTGTTTGTCCTCGGCGCTGTGCTCTGCACTCCTCCTGTACTGGCTGTGAGCGTCGGTCAGCCGGAAAGCAGAGCGGTGACGTCACCGCTCTGCTTTCCGGCTGCTGTGCTCACAGCCAGTACAGGAGGAGTGCAGAGCACAGCGCCGAGGACAGACAGCGGTAGGTAAGTATGTAGTGTTTGTTTTTTTTTACTTTTACGCTGGTAACCAGGGTAAACATCGGGTTACTAAGCGCGGCCCTGCGCTTAGTAACCCGATGTTTACCCTGGTTACCCGGGGACTTCGGGATCGTTGGTCGCTGGAGAGCTGTCTGTGTGACAGCTCTCCAGCGACCAAACAGCGACGCTGCAGCGATCTGGATCGTTGTCGGTATCGCTGCAGCGTCGCTTAATGTGAAGGGGCCTTTTAGATGAATCCTTTTGGGTGTAACTCACAATCTCTTATTTACAATGTAGTTAAAAGTGTCATTGCCTTATTCTGTATAATGGACATTTTTCATAATTTTCTCTGGTTGGCGTAAAGTATGCAAGACCATCGCTGCACATATTTCTGCAAAGCTTTATCAAGTTCAGTCCTCTATGTATATTATTTTCTGGAAATCAATACTTTTGGACCAAAGACTCTTCTGGAACAGATCTGAATTAACCTGTCTTTTTTTTTTTAGTAAAGGGAACCCATCAACCTCAGAAAACGCTATTTACCTGCTAATATAAGGTTAATTGTCGATTAAATAGCTTCACAATTCTAACTGGCCGCCTTACTGAAAGTGTGGCTACTGGAAGAAAATTAACTTATTTCTTCTTGGGAGCCGTCGGCTTTCAGTCATGAGGCTGCGCACAGAGAAATTACAGCCATTGCTCACAGCCTTGCTGACTATACTGTGAGTGGCGACTGTAAGCATGCCACTGCACTTTGATTGACATCTTGCTCTTCAGTGTTTCTATGCAGAGTGTGTTGTATGTTTAAGTGCATACTTACAGCCGTCAATCGCAGTATAGTGAGCTGTGCTGTGAGCAGTGATTGTAAGCGCTCTGTGCATGCACCTATGACTGAAAGCCAGCGGCTCCCAGGAAGAAATAAGTTAATTTTCCCACGGTAGCTGCACTTTCAGTAATGTGATCGGGCAACATTGCAATGCTATTTATTTGCAGATTTACTCTAAATCAGCAAGTAAATAGTGTTCTCTGCGGCGACAGTTCTCTTTAAACATATATACTGTTTGAGACACCTAAATTAATGAACTAGAACTAGATTTATTGGAGGAATAAGAGGAAGGTCTATGCTTACAAAAAGACGACAGAAGCTAGATGACTTTGTAACAATTCAATTTCAGTAATTTTTCATCTTGAAAAATACAATAAACAGAACTTCAATGAGACACTGAATGAAGATGTATTTTAAAATGAATGAACTTCATCTGCAAGCAAAAGATCCATAAATTTGCTCTTCAATTTGGCCTGTTCAGCAACCAAAATGATAATCAGGTTCAGAACATTCATTGCTGACTTGCCCACTGAATCGATCAGAGACACAGTATTTAATAGGCCCAATGAGAAATAATACTCTAGTACTTAAAGGGAATGTGTTATCAGAGATGTACTTGCAATCTGAGGGCAGCACAAAACAGGGATAGAGATATATTTTGTGGCTGCTTGTTGTATTTCCTTGATTTGTAAAAAAAAAATTCCAATAAAAATTTTTAACTTGGAAAAAAAAATGCAGCAAGAAGCTCAAAAAAGTGACACTGTGCTGTCATCATCTGCTCCTACTCTAAGCCGCTCTCAGAACGGGCAGCATAAACCTAATGACAGTCTCTTTGAGTTTGATCATGTCTTTCCTGCTACATTTTTGCCACTTCTCGGCCTTAGGTAAATTGGTCAATATAGAGGAGGATGCCAGCATATAGAAAAAAGGTGCACAGAGAACTTATGGATTTAAAAATAATGACATTTTTATTACGCTTATTAAAAGTTATCAAAAGATAAGTGCACTCCCCAGAAGAAGGCACGCCTGAAGAAACGCGCGTTGGGGTAGTGGCACCACTGCAAAGCAAAGCTCAAGTATACTGATAATTCTCTGTGTTGTTTCGGCCTGCAGTGATTTACTTTAATAAGTCCAAGTATCTATTGTGATTGGACTTGGCATTCAGACATCTGTTAGTATTTTGTGATACACTATAGTATTTTGATACTCATTTTAGCTTGATCTTTCAACTGTACGTTAATACTTCATATTATCATGAATTTACCTTATGTATTTTCCAAGTCTCTTATTACATTATATTGACCTGTCAGTGATGTGGTGCCATCATTTGATCACTTTGCTACATTGACTCATGTTCATTTTTTATCCCTTATCTTTTAACTTTTAATAAATATAATAACAATTTCATTAATTTCATTTGTTCTCTGTGCATTTTTTTCTGTGTGTTCTCATATTCTCATTTACTGCCCTATATATGGATATTAGTTATATCTATCATTTGATTTTTGCTTGCTGCATGTACCATAGTTGCCAGTTTTATTTTTCCAACATAGAGAAGTGCGTTAATGGAAAAAAAAAATCAACCTCGTTACTTGTATCCATGACAAAAATAAAAGTAAAACACAAGAGGGTGGCAAAACTTTCTATCCCAGTAAGAACATGGGTTATTACATGTTCTTATCACCTCTTTATAAGCTTAAGAGCTCAGTAAAGAGAACAATCTTTCTGATTCCATCCATTTAGTCGTGTGCGACCATGGATACTTTATAGGCCGTTTCTTGTTGGGCTTTCTTGTTTTCACGGCCTTTCAATTGCTTGATGTTCATTCCACTGTAATCTTGATGGTATTCAGCCAACAGGCCTTTGGTCTCCCTGTTTCCTTTTAACACTGACCATTCTGAGTAGAATTTCCCTTCTTAGTGAATTTGCCTTCATCACATGTCCAAAATTGACCACCTTTATAAATTAAAAAAGTGAGTAAAATCTAGCATTGCAAAATGTACTTCCCAATACATCAATACACATTACTACAAATATTGATCCTTTCTAAACTACTGTATATACGAGTACTACACATCAAAATGGAACATCAGATCATAGTGCTAGAGATCTGCTTGGATGACTCATATACTCAAAGACTTGTTGACAAGTCTGAAAATTGACTACTTAAGAGAGTTAGAATAACATCAATTTATCAAAGTATTGTACTTTGTTTTCATTTGCTTGCCCTACTTGTGTCAGCGTAAGAAGAATGGATCAAAAGCAGAAGACATTTGATGTTCATGTAACTACACACGCATCTTGATGTTAAAACCATTTATAAAAAAAAGTTTAAGCTTGGATCAACGTTATATAAAAGTATCCTTAAGATATAGCCATTATGGCAACATAAATTATACCAAGGACTGTAGAAACAAGAATGTCACTTTCCAGATGATGTCATATGAAGTTGCATCTCTTAACTAACTACTTCTAATGCAAGATGCTCAAAAAGCATTTCCAGTCTGATAAATTATTCATAGCTGAATGAATAATAAATGAGCGTTAATAAATTCAATATTAAAGCTAAATTACACACATATGAAGAATAATATCACAGCTTTGGCTAATCAGTTCTTCTTTCCATCTTAATGAACTCTCGAGCAGATTCTAGAAAAGTTAAGTCGGAAACTGTTTCTTATTGGAATTATTTAAGAAAAAAGAGTGCAGGTTATGCTGCATACATCAAATATAGGAGACAGTTTTATACTAAGGATGGTAAACTTAAAAGTCCTTTTTAAGTGTTTCCCCATGTCATGGTCACCTGCTGATGGACTAAGGACTATGGAAACTAGATGTAACAATGAATATACGACATTCATTGACTTGATTATGAGGATCTGACAAGTTTATGGACACTCTCCAAAAATAATAACTTATTACCTTCTTTAATTAGTAAAGGAGTATAAACCATACTTTAAATAATGTTGATTTTGCTTCACCCTAAATGCAGAATGCTCCCTGACTCATAACAAGCTGACATGAATTAATCCTGGAAGCCCAATTCACATCAACAATGGATCAACAAGCAGGTGATAAATGTCCTGGCCGGTCTTGGTTCATTTGTGCAGTATATCCTTAAAAATTCAGAATGCAGTGAACCATGAAAGATAATTGGGATCAGAATTTATATTCTTTGGGAGGTGAAGACAACATGCATATACATATTTAAACACACTGTGCCAATAATAATCCCGGAAGGAACATGCTGTGTCAGGTTACAAAGCCATGCGGAGAATACTTATGAGTTGCTATTCTAGCAACGAACATGAACATGAACGCACAAGTTTTTTATATACTGTAGTATTCATGAAATGTATGTTCTCCTTGGTTATTGCCAAATATCTAACACTGAAAGAGGGTCTTTTTATTTGTTTTCATTTGTAACATTAAGTCCAGCCATCCTACATCAACTAAAAGAAACACATAGTGGCCAGCTGTAAAAAAAAAATGGTCTATAATATGTGACATTTTTCCACTGTATAGGACAATGGATAACACTGGTCTACAAAAAAAAAAGAATTTCTGGCATGGACTTTGAGAACAGTTTTAGACTAATTTGAGGGTGCTGAATTCAAATCTGATCTCATAATTTCTCTATCACATCACGTTTTTGCATTACAGGTATATAGCCCATTTTCATGAATGCCATGATAAATATAAGTAGTGTATGAAAGTGCCGGTTTATACTGTTCACTAAGGTAAATTTAGTTTTCATTTAGTCTCCCAATAAATGTGAGAAGATCTTTGTTTTCTTTGAACATGCATAATTCCTATTTGTTATGATAACACCCTTGTTTTCTGTGCTACTGGGACAGTAGAGCTACAGCAGAGCATTGGGTGAAAACTGAATGGCCTCAGCGACAGAGTTTGGCATCTGGCAATAAGAATGTCAGCCATGATCCTCTAGTGGATAGGAAGGACATTGTCTTTCCTCCCTTACACATAAAACTTGGATTGATGAAGCAGTTTGTGAAAGCTCTCAGTCACAGTGGAGAATGCTTTAACTATATATGTTCAACTTTTCCTGGTCTTAGTGAAGAGAAGAAAAAGGCTGGAATATTTGATGGACCTCAAATAAGAACACTTATGAGAGACCCAAATTTTATCACATCAATGAATGAGACAGAAGAAAGGGCTTGGAATGCATTTTGTAATGTGGTGCAGAATTTTCTAGGGAATAAGAAAGCAGACAACTATGAAGAGATTGTGGAAGAGCTACTAATGAGTCTGCGAAATCTTGGATGTAGAATGAGTATCAAGATTCACTATTTACACAGCCATTTGGACTTTTTCCAGAGAACCTTGGGGATGTGAGCGAGGAACAAGGGGAGCGTTTTCATCAGGACATTAAAACAATGGAAGAACGGTATCAAGGCGGCTGGGACTCACATATGATGGCTGACTATTGCTGGAGCTTGAAGAGAGACAACCCAGAAGCTGTACATCACAGATCAGCCAAGAAAAGAAAGTTCAAATAACTGCCATTTGTCATTCATCTGTGTGCCATATATATTTGTTTTTATATTTTGTAGTTTAATTCTGTAAGTATATTTGATTTGCTGTACATAGACTTTGTAATCTTTGTTATTCCTTGATTAAAAATATACAAAGTGTAGTATCAAAAATCATGTGTTTTTATCATAAAACATCAAGTGTAATTTTTATCAAAAATTGAAAATATCTCAAAATCCTAATTTGATAGCCAAAAACGGAGTTCATATTCATAATCAGCAGCCAAAATTGACTTAAAATATATTTTAAAACCTTTTGCCAGAAAAATTGCGTTGACCAGTGTAATTTATAGGAAAGGATACTATGATTCTAGTCATTCTTCTCTAGAGACCTGTAGGCACAAAGACCATATAGCATCGATTAAATTATGGTGCATGATTTGTATCTGGGTTTCTTTAGTCTAGATGTAATAAAGAAAATTTTCACAATTAAAAAGATCACACACAGTGAACAGACTTCCTAATTCTGTCTCAATTTAGACAGTGTAAATTCAGACTAGACAGTCTTAAAATGGACCAAATGTGTCACAGTAGTTCATGTTAGATGGTAGTTTTGGTAAAACTTTAGCCATTTTTGTTTAACTGTATACCAAGTTTTATTTGATTTACTAAGTTTTGGTGCAATCTGGTGCTGCTGTTCAGGTAATGCACCATTTAGTTAAGCCACCTCTCCCTATTACTCTGTTGCCAACATTTAGGGCCCGATCCATCAAAGCTTTTAGCCAGTATTCTAACGTAAAAAGCTTTGAAAGGTTGCATAATTTGGAAGAACTCCGGACTGCGATAAAATATTGCAAATTTTGGTGTTCTATGCCATTTTCACTCAGCTGCAGTTAGGTCAGGATGGGGGCATTAGTGAAAGCAGGTCGTCAATTTCATGACGAGCAATGGAATTTACTATGCCACAAATCCTACTCCAGCTTAGAGACTGAAGTAGGATTTGTGGTGACTCACACAGAGGTCCTGCACTCCTCTTCATGAATCAGGAACATTTGACTCCAGAACATACAGTAAGTCACATGCTGCCCATTTCCTTGTGATCCTCCTGGAGATGGTTCTACTCCTTCATTGGAGTCCTGCTGTGTTTAGTTAAACTGATAGGACTTGATTTGGAAAGGCACACACCTGTCTATATAAGACCTCACAGCTCACAGTGCATGTCAGACCATATGAGAATCATGAGGTCAAAGGAACTGGCCAAGGAGCTCAGAGAGAGAACTGTGGCAAGGCACAAATCTGGCCAAGGTTACAACAGAATATCTGCAGTACTCAAGGTTCCTAAGAGCACAGTGGCCTCCATAATCCTTAAATGGAAGAAGTTTGGGACCACCAGTAGTCTTCCTAGACCTGGCCGTCCAGCCAAACTGAGCAATCGTGGGAGAAGAGCCTTGGTGAGAGAGGTAAAGAAGAACCCCAAGATCACTGTGGCTGAGCTCCAGAGATGCAGTAGGGAGATGGGAGAAAGTTCCACAAAGTCAACTATCACTACAGCCCTCCACCAGTCGGGCCTTTATGGCAGAGTGGCCTGACGGAAGACTCTCCTCAGTGCAAGACATATGAAAGCCTGCATAGAGATTGCTAAAAAACACATGAAGGACTCCCAGACTATGAGAAATAAGATTCTCTGGTCTGATGAGACGAAGATGACTGACTTAATTTGAGTGGTCTGAATACTTATGACCAGTGGCGTAACTTGAAACTCATGGGCCCCAATGCGAAAGCTCCAACGGGGCCCCCAAATATTTTAAATCTTTAATAGCAATAGTCTTTTTCTATAGGCCAAAGGAACTTTTAGGGCCCCCTAGGCTCCAGGGCTCGGGTGCGACTGCAACCCCTGCACCTGTTGTAGCTACTCCCCTGCTTATGACCATGTGATATTTCAGTTTTTCTTTTTTTATTAAATTTGCAAAAATTACTACATTTCAGTTTTTTCAGTCAAGATGGGGTGCAGAGTGTACATTAGGCTTGTTTTACACTTACTGTGGTTTTGCGTCCCCAATACATTTCTATGGGGCCGCAATAATTCCACGGAGCGCCGTTTGGCCGCGAGGGCCGTATTTACAACCATGAAAAAATATTGAGCCTTTTTCACGGCTTACAGACACGGCCCCCATTGAAAATCAATGGGGCCGCAAAAACAATGGAAGGTTGTTTTTGTGGTGGACCGTGACTTCCGATTTTGCGGAATGCCGCTTTTTTTTTCCAATACTTTTTCAACAGTATTGGAAACGCAAAAATGGCAATCCTCAAGTTTTTTGCGGTCCGTTATTGTGGCAGACCGTGAAAATTGCGATGATAGAGTTTGGTTCTCATGCAGGGTCACCTACTAGGGAAAAGTAACAAAAACAGTATCCACAGTGAGCTTGAAAAGCTTTGTTGTTATTGTCCAGTTGATCAACAATGTTCCTTCTGTTTCTGACCTTTCTGCTCTATCTCGTGTGAATCTTTTAAACCAGTTTGTTATCTGACCAGGTTACTGATGTCCAACTGGGTGTGATTCTTCCTACCTCATCTTATTACTTTATCTTGGTCCGTTTTTCTCCTACATGAAAATATCGGATGCGTGAATGAGTCGTAAGACTGAGCAATCCAGCATAGCCCAAAATCAATTCACACCAGAAAAAGGTTATATACTAAAAACCTTCATCCAACCTAAACATCCTTTATTAAAAAATGTCATTATAGGTTTTATTTCATGAACACACTGAAGTAAATAAGTGCCAAGGTGAGATACAAGAGAGGTATAAATTTACCATCAGCTTCACAGCCTAGACAATCTACAATACATTCTTCACGAATAAAAAACATTAAATATTACCATCTTCATATCAAGCCAAGGAATGTAAAATTATACTTGTGTGCAATACAAATCATTCTGAATTTAAAGCAGAGGGTTGTGTTTGCTCCCGGAGGGGTGGAGGGACAATAGGGCACATAATCCAGCATAACATGACAATAATCCAGGAGCAACATGCACAGCATATTACAGAAGTAGCAATGTATTCACAGCATGACAGTCTAACTATAGTGTAAAATCTGATGCAAATCCACATATAACTTCTGCAAAATGTTCCAAGAACACAAGGATTTTTTGCAACTGATTTTTTTTTCTGTTTAATTTACATCTAATTTATATTTATATTTACAAAAATAAAATCAGTGTAAGAACAAATTTAACAACTCCCCATATTTCTGCTTCCAGTCCATTTACGATACTAAAAGCTATGTTTTCATGCTTTAACCCCTTGCCAACACAGCTGTTTTCCGCTTTTGCGTTTTTATTTTTTTCCCTCCTTCTTTCAGGATCCATAACGTTTTTTTATTTTTCCATCGACATACAGGTCCTTCTCAAAAAATTAGCATATAGTGTTAAATTTCATTATTTACCATAATGTAATGATTACAATTAAACTTTCATATATTATAGATTCATTATCCACCAACTGAAATTTGTCAGGTCTTTTATTGTTTTAATACTGATGATTTTGGCATACAACTCCTGATAACCCAAAAAACCTGTCTCAATAAATTAGCATATTTCACCCATCCAATCAAATAAAAGTGTTTTTTAATAACAAACAACAAAACCAACAAATAATAATGTTCAGTTATGCACTCAATACTTGGTCGGGAATCCTTTGGCCGAAATGACTGCTTCAATGCGGCGTGACATGGAGGCAATCAGCCTGTGACACTGCTGAGATGTTATGGAGGCCCAGGATGCTTCAATAGCGGCCTTAAGCTCATCCAGAGTGTTGGGTCTTGCGTCTCTCAACTTTCTCTTCACAATATCCCACAGATTCTCTATGGGGTTCAGGTCAGGAGAGTTGGCAGGCCAATTGAGCACAGTAATACCATGGTCAGTAAACCATTTACCAGTGGTTTTGGCACTGTGAGCAGGTGCCAGGTCGTGCTGAAAAATGAAATCTTCATCTCCATAAAGCATTTCAGCCGATGGAAGCATGAAGTGCTCCAAAATCTCCTGATAGCTAGCTGCATTGACCCTGCCCTTGATGAAACACAGTGGACCAACACCAGCAGCTGACATGGCACCCCACACCATCACTGACTGTGGGTACTTGACACTGGACTTCAGGCATTTTGGCATTTCCTTCTCCCCAGTCTTCCTCCAGACTCTGGCACCTTGATTTCCGAATGACATGCAAAATTTGCTTTCATCAGAAAAAAGTACTTGGGACCACTTAGCAACAGTCCAGTGCTGCTTCTCTGTAGCCCAGGTCAGGCGCCTCTGCCGCTGTTTATGGTTCAAAAGTGGCTTTACCTGGGGAATGCGGCACCTGTAGCCCATTTCCTGCACACGCCTGTGCACGGTGGCTCTGGATGTTTCCACACCAGACTCAGTCCACTGCTTCCTCAGGTTCCCCAAGGTCTGGAATCGGTCCTTCTCCACAATCTTCCTCAGGGTCCGGTCTCCTCTTCTCGTTGTACAGCGTTTTCTGCCACATTGTTTCCTTCCAACAGACTTACCATTGAGGTGCCTTGATACAGCACTCTGGGAACAGCCTATTTGTTGAGAAATTTCTTTCTGGGTCTTACCCTCTTGCTTGAGGGTGTCAATGATGGCCTTCTTGACATCTGTCAGGTCGCTAGTCTTACCCATGATGGGGTTTTGAGTAATGAACCAGGCAGGGAGTTTATAAAAGCCTCAGGTATCTTTTGCATGTGTTTAGAGTTAATTAGTTGATTCAGAAGATTAGGTTAATAGGTCGTTTAGAGAACCTTTTCTTGATATGCTAATTTATTGAGACAGGTTTTTTGGGTTATCAGGAGTTGTATGCCAAAATCATCAGTATTAAAACAATAAAAGACCTGACAAATTTCAGTTGGTGGATAATGAATCTATAATATATGAAAGTTTAATTGTAATCATTACATTATGGTAAATAATGAAATTTAACACTATATGCTAATTTTTTGAGAAGGACCTGTAGTTCAGTGAGTGCTTGTTTTTTGCAGGACAATTTGAATGTACTGGAAAGCAGAGAAGAAATTCCCAATTTAGTAAAGCGCAATGCCCCAATAGTTTTATGGGTTTTTACTTAGAGTGCTCCCTATACAGTAAAAATTGCCTGCCAATATGATTCTCCTGGTCAGTACGGTTACCGAGATACCAAACACATGCATTTTTTTTTGGAATTTAAGTAGTGAAAAAAAAAATCAGAAATGTGTAAAAAAAATACTTTTTTTGCTAGTGCCACCATTTTTGCTAATGTCACCATTTTCCAAGACCTGACATGGTTTCCATTTTCAGTCAATGGGGCTGCGTGAGGGCTTGATCTTTGAAGCCTGAACTGACGTTTTTATTTACCAAACTTTCCCCGCTCCAATCTGTCCTGAATGCTGCTGCCCGGATCATATTCCTCACCAACCGTTACACCGATGCCTCTACCCTGTGCCAGTCATTACACTGGCTACCCATCCACTCCAGAATCCAGTACAAAACTACTACCCTCATCCACAAAGCACTCCATGGCTCGGCACCACCCTACATCTCCTCCCTGGTATCAGTCTACCACTATACCCGTGCCCTCCGCTCCGCTAATGACCTCAGGTTAGCATCCTCAATAATCAGAACCTCCCACTCCCGTCTCCAAGACTTTACACGTGCTGCGCCGATTCTTTGGAATGCACTACCTAGGTTAATACGATTAATCCCCAATCCCCACAGTTTTAAGCGTACCCTAAAAACTCATTTGTTCAGACTGGCCTACCGCCTCAATGTATTAACCTAACGATCCCTGTGTGGCCTATTTAAAAAAAAAAAAAACCTATTGTTTTTATTTATTTATTTTTTTTAAATAGGCAATCAGGTTCCTCGCATCATGTTCTCATTCACTTTATGCAGTTAATAGCCCTCTGTGTCTGTACTGCTACATACTTAGGCAGTTAACTGGTACATGCAGCTTTACATGAACACCCGAGCCTTACACTATGGCCGGTCCGAATAACTAAAGCAATTGTTACCATCCACCTCTCGTGTCTCCCCTTTTCCTCATAGTTTGTAAGCTTGCGAGCAGGGCCCTCATTCCTCCTGGTATCTGTTTTGAACTGTATTTCTGTTATGCTGTAATGTCTATTGTCTGTACAAGTCCCCTCTATAATTTGTAAAGCGCTGCGGAATATGTTGGTGCTATATAAATAAAAATTATTATTATTATTATTATTATTATTATTTATACCATTTTTGGGTACATACAATATTTTTATCTCCTCTAATTACAATTTTTAGAACTCTGAAGTTGGCCGAAACATGTAATTCTGGTGTTTAGATTTTTTTCTGCTGTCGTGCAAACTCATTGGCACTCCGCAATTGTGTCATAGGGGTGCCAATGAACACATAGAATGACCTGCCTCACCCAACAGCAATATGTAAATACCACTGTCAGAGCTCAGAAGTGGCATTTAATAGGTGAAGAGCCACAGACAGAGCTCTGCTGTACGTGCGGCTATTAGATGCAGATGATGGCCGAAAATCACAGCCATCATCTGCCGGCAAAGACGTGGGCTCAGTTCCTGAACCCAAGTCAGCCAGCATATGACGCAACTATACATCATATGATAGTAGAGGGTTAAGAGTTATGATGTCATTTGATTGATACAATAATGATTACACTTAATATATCAATAAAAGGGGTATTCTCAAGTTTGGAAAGATATCTGCATTATGAAGTGTCCTGTAGTTTTATTTAATTAAGTATTATAAGAATGAATGGAGTGGCAGTGTGCATGATGGACCTCTACTCCATTCCATTCACTTGGAGCTTTTTAGTGCCCTGGTTCTCAGAATCAGTGGGGTTCCAGCAGTCGGACCCGCGGCGATTGGGATGTTATCGCCTATCCCATAGACTTCTAAACATGAAAATATTCCTTTAACGTTCAATACGCTATGAAAAGTGTGCTTATGATTGAAATGCTAAGCATATATTCTCCAAGTAAGGATTTTTATTTTTCTCAAGAGGAAGTTATCTCCAAACCGTGTGAAGTGTAATGTGACTGGGAGGCAATCAGCTGGAACCGAGTTGCTTATCCCAGCAAACATGCAGCATGTGGAAGCGAATCGTGAATGCAGTCACTAGCTGTATTACAAATAAGTGTCACTAGTATGTACAGATCTTGTTTAGAGCAATAAGAAGTGTCACCATCAAATGCGAGATAGATTGTAAATAATATCTACTAAGTTCTGCACAATGCGGAGCATCTCCAGGGTCCATTATCAATATTTTATGTGCCATGAAACAGATTTGACTTGAGTTGAATGGATCAGTGTTTTTAAGAGTTGAACTTCCTTACAGTAAAGTTGTGATTTAGAGCTATTATATCAGACAATAGAAGCAGGTCAGAAGTTTGCATTGGTGGGGGTCCGTGAGCTGGGACCCCACTGGTGCGGGAATACATTTTTCATCAAGGTTCTATTGCAGTTTCTGGCAGACTAGCTCGCTCAGGTTATCTCCGGGAGGCCAGGCTTACAGATTTTGTGCATGTATCCGTGACTCTTGATGGAAGGATAAGGGGACAATTAAGGGGCCTATACACTGGAGACTAACCTCAGCTTAATCGGCATATACCCCTGGTATCAGATGTGTTCTTGGAAGCCGGACAACTGATTATCAGGAACGAGCATATCCAGGTAGGGCTGCCAATCGCATTGTTCTCCCAGAAATAAGCCACCACCATACAGCTGAAGATAACGCTCTCACAGAGAACACAGGAGCACTCTGCCAAGCAAGCGGTCCCGTGTGTGGGTGAGCAGGGCCTAATGGCTGCCAGCTGGTCGATCTGCCAAAGAACTGTTCAGCCAACAAATGAGTATGGTGGGCTTTGCTCTTAATATCAGACCTTGGGAGCTCATAGTGAATGTGATTACACTGTTACACCATGCAAAGGTTTTACACTTATTCATACACAACACAAAGGCCTTAAGGCTGCCGTCACACTAGCAGTATTTGGTCAGTATTTTACATCAGTATTTGTAAGCCAAAACCAGGAGTGGAACAAATAGAGGAAAAGTATAACAGAAACATATGCACCACCTCTGCATTTATCACCCACTCCTGGTTTTGGCTTACACATACTGATGTAAAATACTGACCAAATACTGCTAGTGTGACGGCAGCCTAATTCCTCAAGACTGGTGTTTTTTTTTATTCCAGGCTTGATGAGCAGAGCATTGGAGTAAAATATGCCAAATTCATGCCTTTTAATGAATTTGCACATTTTTCGCTACCATGCGCCACCGCCCAAAGTATACTCCAGTGATGGACTAGAAGGCACTTACTTTTGTAATTTACAAGTTCAGCAAAAACATTATGCCATTTCTAAATGATTACGCCAGAATTCTAGTGACAACTATTAGCAGGAGCTGCCCCAAAGAGTCCATGAATGAATGCTAATTGACTGTAGACAAAAAGTTTAACATTGCAAGTCTGTCCCTTAGGCCAGGTTTATAGGAGGGCATAAAAAATCGTCAGAAAAGTGGGACAATTTGTTTCTCACTTGTCATCCATATACAATCCGATTTTACACCAGCTATTAATCATTCCCAATTCCATCTACAGTTTCCCAAGTCACAGAACTGCAATGTATCTGTAAAAATTGGATGCTATACTGTAGCTCTGTATGGCATCTGATTTTTTTTTTTCATGCACCCATAGACTTGAATGGGTGAAACTCATCTGATTTATGGAAGAAACTAGTGCACGCAGATTCGATCAGTGGAAAAAATCCGTTATCTGCACTGCTCCATTGAATTTGTCTTTTTCACGGACTGCACTTGGACTGAAAATACGGCCAGGTGAACGAGCCATAACATGAATGTACAGAACCAAACATTAGTGAGAACTGATGCCCTGTGCTGTGCTTGGCGCAGGACCTATGGGGGTGGTGCAGGCATAGGGAATATTGCTTTTACATTCTTGGCCATGCACTGCCTCCTTGTGTCACAGCCAGCTATTTGCCATGCCGGCAGCATACTGTACAAGCTGCAAGAAATCCTAATCTGCTGGCCTTTTGGCAATGTGTGTTGCTGCAACTTGCACGCTATAAGGGATCAGAAGCTTGCAGTCTTATAGAGTATGTGACTGCAGACTTTTAGCAGAAGACCGGACAACCCCTTTAAGCTATATTATGACAATGCAGATTTCACTGGAACTGTATGCATCAGTTTTTCCTGGCGTTTTCCTACAAGCAATGTATTGCCATACTGTAGTCATGTAATTATCTTATATATAAATTATGCTGAAAAGATCACCAATCCTAATGACGTACCAAATACTAATTAACGGTTTTTGACAAATGTTACATTTTAGACTTGAAAACAACATTTACTATCTCTACTTATTAGAATAGGCTAAAGAAAGAGCACGGACAGCAGTTTAAAAAATTCATACATTGATGTAATGCAACTGGGCAAAAATATGTATTGCTGAACATGAGGTTCTTAGCTTAACATTCTGCTCAGACTGTATGAAACCCACTGCCACGTCACGGCAAACCTCTCAGTGGGTCCCTATCACCTTAAAGGAATGAATGTTAAACGAAGAACCTCATGTTCAGTTATATATATTTTTGCCTAGCGGCATTAGATCAATGTATGATTTTTGGAGATGCGGTCCATTATCCTTTTCAGCATATTGCATGATCTGTCCTATGACACAGGTGATTTTAAATTTGCAGGAGACTGCAAATAAAGGGGTCTAGCCCATTTTTTTGCTCTCATGGGAGAGCTTGAGGAAGGTGAGTTTCAGTGCTCCTTTCATTTGGTGTTGGTGCTGTGTGGCGGCCATTGTTTCTGTGACTTTGTGCTGGTGGGGCAATGTGGTCTGGAGTCATGGGAACTCAGTCTTGCAGCATGGGCGAGGTGAGGTGCGACACCCACCAGGTCTATGGGGTACTCGGAACCAGGTCAGACAGTTCTTTGGGGAAGTTACGGGGCCATAACCCGGTTCCGTGGCCCTGGGCATGCAATAAAAATTTAAAGGGGAAAGTTATATGGGATTGATTCGTGAAGCCACCCGTGGTGTTCGGCAAGGGATGGCCGACGCTGCGGTTCAGCTCCACTGGGGCCGGTGGTGACACAGCAAAGATGGTACAGCTCCCCACGAGTAGAGCGGGGCCCCACGGCAGATATAACAGTGGGATCAGGTGGTGGTGAATGTTGGAGTGCAGAAAATAAGCAAGGGACGCAGAAAAGTTCAGTTTTCATTACCTTTTACTTCTTAATAGATGACAATGCAATCCAGGGTACCAGCTACAGATGACAGAAGGAGTCCGGCTAGCCTGGAAGCATTCAGGGGGTCCACCCTGCCAGGTGGGGTTGGAGGCATTCACTCTCTTTTCGGGTCCTTGCTGCCTGTAGCTAAGCTGCGGCGCTCTCCTGCATGCTGTCTCTGACCTGTATGGCAGACAGCAAGGACCTATCACAGGCACCGCCTGTTCACTGGCAGCCCCCTGCCCTCCAGATTCGGCTGTCGGGGCGTGCAGCACCCGCACAGCCAAGGACTCTTGCGTCCTTCTTGTCAGCGCTCCGCTCTGGGGTTAGCTCTGACGCAGTTGCAATTCCCCAGAGTCCTTGTCTCCGCTCCTCTCTCTCCCCTCTCCTCCGACTAACTCCCTAACAGACTACACTGACTCCTCCTCCCGACCAAAAAGAGCAGCTCCCCAGAAGTTGGGTTTAGAGCTTCCCCCTCTGGCCTGGAGCAGGAATTGTGATGCATGCCGTGTATTACCTGGCATGGGGACCTCTTCCTGCTTCCAGGCATGACATCACCCTACAGAGGGAGGCAATGTCACCATGGCAACTGGACTCTGGGGTACAACATAGGCACCAGGCTGACCGCTCTGTCGGTGCATTGTCGCTGCAGCGGTGGTTAGCACACGACACCTCTCCTTTAAGGCGATAGGGACTCACTGAGAAGTCAGTGGGCTTCATACAGTCTGATCAGAATGTTAGATATATTTTACCTAGCGGCATTAGATCAATGTGTAATTTTTGGAGGTGCTGCCAATTCACTTTTTCAGCATATTAGAATAGGCTGACTTGTCACAAACTACAGAAAACATCCCATGTCATTTTCTTAAACGATTCAGTATGAGATGGTCACAGGAAAGCAATGATTAATCCATTACAAAACACTTACTATCTTTGCTGGAACATCCACCAGATGTAACCATTAGCATGCAGGCAATTGCTTTCTATAGGTCCCTTGAGATAGGTATGCGATGGGAGGTATACAATAACGTTTTCCTCCTGGCTGGGTTGAGTGACATTGACAGAAAAAATAACAGCAGAATCCTTCAAAGCTGATGAGCAGCTCGTTCGATAGTAAGCAATGCGTCTGGCTTGGGAATGTCTGCAGCAAGCTGCTACATCAGTAACATATTTCACGTACAGTATGTGGTGTGTAGATCACATGGTTAGTCCAAATGTATCCGACAGATCGGTCTTTAGTGGGCAACCCTTTTACCAGATGAGGGTCACACATTTAGGACCCTCATTTATATGGAAAAATGGAAAGCAGCTACAAAAATGTATTATGTTTCGACCAAGAAGACTTCGTATGTCTGTGCATTACATGGGCAGCCACTGATTTCCGTGGGAATTGTGCAATACCTCATTTGCCTGAGATGGCGCTGCAGGAAAATACATGTTCTAAAGAACAAAAAACTTAAAGGCAACCTTTCACTAAATTTTACATGTTGAACTGGACACATTATATAATAGTGGCTGCAGAGCAGAAAAACATGTTTTTACTTTTTGTTTTTGTAATAGCGCCTCTCCATTGCGGAGATATTAGCAATGAAAGTATTGGTACCTAATGAGTTAACTTTTGTCCAAGTGGGTGCTATCAGACAGCAACTCATATTGGGAGAAGGAGTACAGCATCCAGTGAAAGCTATCTGATAACACCCACTTGGACATAACGAAAGTTAACTCATTAGGTGAAAATAATTTGATTACTAATATCTCCAGAAAGGAGAGGCGAAATATAAAAAAAAAGTTTTATTATGCCCTGCAACCACTATTACATCGTGTTTCTAGCTCATAATGAAAGAAAAATCTGTCAGCATAACTCTGCACTGCCTACACCTCTGACACAAAGTGTATTTGAGAATTATAACACAATATATAACCCTATATGAGCTCTGCTCCTGTGCAGTACCCTTCCTGCCAGATTTTATCTTCTGCCATCTGCATCTGTTTGTTTTTACATAATTGTTAGCTCATCTCTCCAGCACTCCTGCAAAACAAAGCTTGTAATACTAGGCATTGCAGAGCTGTGTTTGTTGGCTGTTGCTGACAGACCAGTAATGTAAAACTGCAAATGCTGCTCTCTTGATACATATGGCAAAAGATAAAATAGTTGAATGAAAAACCTTAGACACAAAATAGAAATCTTTGCAGAACTCATGAATTTATTAAAGTCAGTGATCAGTAAACCGACATTTCGGCCAGGGTAGGCCTTTACCAAGGTTTATCTAAATAGAACATAAAAATCTGATTATATATCAAGAAATGAGAACAAAAAGTGAGAAAACAGATATACCACATTAAACAAATCAGACAAAATAACATGAAACACAACATATGATAAGTATGAGGATTTCATCAAATCACTTGAAGAGAAAAGTGTCATGTGGTGATTCTGCAACTTGAATCACCACATGACATATACTATGTATATAGCAGCCACATAGTATATAGCACAGGCCACGTAGTATATAGGAGCCATGTAGTATATAGCCGACAAATACATACACATATATATATATATATACATACATATTGTAGAATACACGATGCGTTAATACAGGCCACGCAATATATAACAGTGGCCACACAGTATATAACACAGCCACGTACTATATAACACAGCCCACGCAGTATATAGCAGCCACGCAGTATATAACACAGGCGGCATAGTATATAACACAGGCCACGCAGTATATAACACTGGCCACGTAATATATAGCACAGCCCACGCAGTATATAGCAGCCATGTAGTATATAACACTGCCCACACAGTATATAACAGTGGCCACGTAGTATATAGCATGCAGTATAGAACATAGCCCATGTAGTATATAGCACAGCCAGATAGTATATAACACTGCCCACGTAGTATATAACACTGCCCACAAAGTATATAACAGAACCACATAGTATATAACACATCCCACGTAGTATATAGCACAGCCACGTAGTATATAACACTGCCCACGTAGTACATAACACTGCCCACATAGTATATAACACTGCCTATGTAGTATATAGCAGCCACGCGGTATCTAACACAGCTCACGTAGTATACAGCAGTGTGGGCACCATATCCCTGTTAAAAAATAATTATAATAAAAAATAGTTATATACTCACACCTGGGATCCAGCGAAGCTCCGGCGATACGCGCACAGCTGCCGCCAACTTCGGTTCACAGGATGCATTGCGAAATTACCCAGATGACTTAGCGGTCTCACGAGACCGCTAAGTCTTCTGGGTAATTTCGCAATGCATCACCGGGAACGGAAGATGGCGGCAGGTGCGTGCGGCTCGGCGGAATACGGAGGGTGAGAATAGCAGGTTTTTTGTTTTTTTATTATTTTTAACATTACATTTTTTATTATTGATGCCGCACAGGCAGCATCAATAGTAAAAAGTTGGTCACACAGGGTTCATAGCAGCGGTTACAGAGTGCGTTACCCACGGCATAACGCGGTCCTTTACTGCCGGCTTTAACCCTGTGTGAGCGGTGACTGGAGGGGAGTATGCGGGCGCCGGGCACTGACTGCGGGGTGTAAGGAGCGGCCATTTTCTTCCGGACTGTGCCCGTCGCTGATTGGTCGTGGCTGTTTTGCCGCAACCACTCAGCGACTTGGATTTCCATGACAGACAGAGGCCGCGACCAATGAATATCCGTGACAGACAGACAGAAGGACAGACGGAAGTGACCCTTAGACAATTATATAGTAGATATCCCTTATCATATGTGTTCTTGTGGTTTGGACCATGTGGGACATTTTTTCCTCATTTAGGGCTGTTTATGTTACCTCATGAGCCAATAGGTTTTAGGCTTTGTATATGTCTCTGTTATATCAGACATGTATTACACGTCCTGAGGGGTTGCGTATGTTCTGGTTTTAATTATGTTTTATTTGTAGTGATGTGTTCATGTTTGCAATAAATATGTTTCGTATATAATCCTTCATATCTGTGTGGTGTGCATACATTGCAGCAGTGCTTTCCCTCTTTTGTTTGCGTGTGTCACCTGTGTGCACGTGTGCAAGACGTTTTGCGACCCGTGCTGCTGTTAAAACGGACATGTCAGAGTAATTTGCCCACAGACACAGGGTCCTTGGAAATCCACTGACTTGTTCACAGACCCATTCATTTGAATGGGTCTATGTGTGTAAGTGTGTCCAGTACGTGTGAAAACTGTCACCACACATACTGGACACACTGACCTGTGAAAAAGGCCTTAGTAATATCAAAGTGACCTCATCCTAGAAACAGATGGTAGCCATGTCAGTAACCAACAGCCCATTTACTAAAAATGCAATGAAAGACCATTCAAGTTTGCACCTCTTAGTCTTTTGTAATCAGGCAAACTGCTCAGTGAAGAACACTGACTCAAACTGATGGGGTCACTGACAGCAATAACATCAGCCTGCTATGATTAAGACAAATGATGTGCTATATATTCCATAACTTTCTCCACTTCCCACAAATATGATTACATTTCCTGGAGGCAAATTAGGTCTATTGGGCCCTGTTTGGGTATGAATACTGCCCAGACAACTGGCAGTGGTAATTCTTCTGTTAGCAACTCCAACATTCTTAGGGCTCTTTCACACGTCCATGTCTCCGATACGTGTGGTGACAGTTTTTGCATGTACCAGAGACACGTAAACCCATTCAAGTGAATGGGTCTGTGCACATGTCAGTATGTTTCCACGGACCGTGTGTCCGTGGGCAAAACACGCTGACATGTCCATTTTATACCGTCAGCAAGGGCCACAAAACATCCCACACACATGCACACGGATAACACAAATTGATGTCATCCGTGTGACACGCACCGGTGTCAGGGAAAAAGCGCTACAGTAAGCGCTGTTCCCCGAAGCTGTTTGCTGAAGACGCTCTCACCTTTCTCCCCTGCTTTGCAGGCGATCAGTGCAAGAAGGGGAGAATGATGAGAGTTGTATTCAAGAGAAAACAATGACAGCAGGCGGCGGCTGATGGGACTATTACTCCCATATCAACCTACACCTGCTGCAGCTAATAACAGTGACAACAGGAGCGGCTGATGGGAGTATTCAGACAGCTGCCACTTGATCTATAAATAAATGAATGAAAAACCTGGACTGGGTATTTTCTATAAGCAGTCATGCAAAACTGACAGCTGGGGGCTGCAACCCTCAGCTGTCAGCTTCAGCAAGGCTAGTTATCAAGAATAGAGTAATCCCCACACTGTTTTTTTAATTATTTAAATAAATAACTTTAAAAAACAGCATGGGGTCTCATTTTTTACAAACAGCCTTGCTAAAGCTGACAGCTGGGGGGCTGGTATTCTCAGCCTGGTAAGGGGCCATTGATATAGGCCCCTAGCCTAAAAATAGCAGCCCACAGCTGCCCAGAAAAGGCACATCCATTAGATGCGCCAATTCTGGTGCTTTCCCCGGATCTTCCTACTTGCCCTGTAGCAGTGGCAGTGGGGTTCATATTTGTGGGGTTGATGTCACCTTTGACATCAAGCCCACGGCTTAGTAATGGAGAGATAGCTATGCAGCAGCTCATTCACCAGTGGTTTTCAGCTTGGACGATCGCATCTTGGCACCATCCATGTTGAAAACTATTTATCCTCCCAGACATGGATTACAGCGTGGGACAGAATGACGGAGGGGTGAGGGATATTGTTGCTTTTTATTTTTAGTTTTATTACAGGAGACGAGGGTTTCTGTGGAATTAGGTGTTAAGTGAGTATAACTGTGTTTATTATTTTTAAAACTGTGTTTTATTTTATTTCTAATAAAAGACTTTATTCTGGCTGTGTCTTTATCTACAATGTAACTATAGGATTAGTATTGAATAGGTGTCTTATAGACACCTCTCCATTACTAAGCTGTGGGCTTGATGTCACCTGACAATACAAAGGTGACATCAACGCCACAAATATGAACCCCACTTGCCACCACTACAGGGCAAGAGGGAAGAGCCAGGCAAAACGCCAGACTAGGCGCCTTTTTTGGGCAGCTTCAGGCTGCTATTTTTAGGCTGCGGGGGCCTATATCAATGGCCCCTTACCAGCCTGAGAATACCAGCCCCCAGCTATCTGATTTATCAAGGCTGGTTGTCAAAAATGTGGGGATTCCACGCAGTTTTTTAAAATTATTTATTTAAATAATTTAAAAAACCGCATGGGGACTCCTCTATTCTTGATAACTAGCCTTGCTGAGGGTTGCAGCATCCAGCTGTTTTGCCTGGCTGGTTATAGAAAACAGAAGGGAATCCATGCCGGGTTTTTCATTCATTTATTTATCTATAATGCAAGTGACAGCTGATGAATACTCCCATCAGCCGCTCCTGCTGTCACTGTTATTTGCAGCAGCGGGCGTAGGCTGATGGGAGTAATAGTCCTATCAGCCGCTGCCTGCTGTCATTGTTATCTCTTGAATACAACTCGCCGGCAGAGATGAGGAGAATGATGAGAGCCATCTTCAGCCCTTCGCACCGGGGAACATCACTTACTGTAGCACTTCTTCTCTGGAGCCCGTCCGTGTGATACTGGCACAGGTGCGGCATACGGTTGCCGCAAGTATTACACACACGGACACTGTCATCTCCGGTACAACTTTTTTTCCGGTACCGGAAATAAACGGACGTGTGAAACTGGCCGTAGCCAGCATATTTTTTTTTCTTTTACACTAACCCATCCATTAACATTGCCACGTCTTCTTTTACCATACATCTTTTGTATAGCAGTATAATGTACGTTTGACAGTATTTTCAACCCCAAGTTAATCAACCCTTTCCAAAAATGACATAACAAGAAATGCTAGATAGGTAGATATCAGTGCAGAAAGCAAAATGTGGCAGCAGTCTGTAATATACCGTAGATGTGGCACATATTGTTGTCAAACTGGACTAGTAAAATGTGTGCAAAGACAGACATGCACAGCTGTATACATTTTTTTTCTATTTTTCTAACAAAATGTACCATAACTCCCCTTCCCCTAGATGTGCAGTAATAATTGCTAGGTTAGTACACATTCAAAAAGCCAGCACCTGCAAGACCTTGCTTCATTGGTGTGGTGTAGATGGATATAAAATTTGACAAGTAAAATAATAACAGTAGTGAAAAAAATGTTTGTAATATATACTTTGTGAGGTTGACAATCACAGTCAGATATCTGGATTTTGGGGAATTTCTATTTTGCATTAAAAAATTATTCCCCATTTCACAAAAAGGATTGCACAAGAAATGCAAAAACTCAGAACAATCGCTTGTGACAATGGTTTCAGACTTTTTTCTGAAAACTTTCTTCTGCAGCTTTCTAGTGCATGAAGTAAAAAATGTGTAACTCAAATGCAGCAGGACAAATGCCAGCTACACTAAATCACTGATCAATTACACTGTGACAGCTGCCAATATCTATCCTAATTCTATCCTTATCGATTGAATCTTTGTATTATTTGCAAACTACTTCACTCATCGTCTTCACGCTGCCATTGTACAACACATTATTGTTTGGAGTATTTGCCCAATGTTTTAGGACTTTCCCTTCCTAACTCTATTTCTGCAAGCTCTGATGTCCTCTCACTATCATATATCACCCTAAAATTGCTGCTGCGTTCCCTGCTTAGGCTTTTATATAAGATCTTATATTCCCTACTGATTAGCTGCACTATGCCATGCGATGTAACAGTTGGATTGCATTATCTGGCAGCCGAGACGGTAGTGAATGAAGTTACGGTATGTTATCCAACTGTGGCTAATGAAATCTTATGCAATGTGAACATGGCTTTGCCCATTTATTTTGGTAACTCACATGAATAAAAAAGCAACTTGTCCAAATTTGTTAGGACCTTTGAGTTGCATAAAATTCAACACAAATTTGATTTACAGAGAATGAATTCCCTCATTTCTATCACGTATGGCCACCACCTGCCTGTATGAACTCTAGATAACGGTCTGGGCATAGTTCTGATCAGAAGATGAATGGTGTACTGGAAGTCATGCTTGTTGAACTTTAAATGGCCTGCTGAATTTAAATGCCAGATTCTTTTGTTCTTCCAGGAAATATGCTGTCACCAAGCCGCGATGTCTGGCAGTGCTTTATTCCACCTTTCTCCATTGAAAACACAAGTATGCCTGGTTCAGCAGCGTGTATGGGAGAGCCCGTCAAAACAGCAGTCAGTTAAAGGGTTGATTGTGACTTGTAGGATCGCTACTTCCAATAGGTGGCGCTATAGAATTAAGTCCTCTTTTTCTCTGAAGAGGCAATTTGCATATTATATTTCCCAGAGGAGCATTGTACGGCGAATAAGCCTCCTTACCTTGAGAAGCCAGAGCTGGTATGTCACTCTCCACAAGGAGAAACCTTACCCCTTTAGACCTCTATTCAGCTGATAGTGATCTAAGGTAGGTGGGCACTTTTAGGTGAGAGCTGAAAATTTGACAATCAGCAGCTTTTTCCTGCTATGTCTATAATACTTGGGTGTGCCAAGTTCAGTAAATCTGGGGACCCTCTGTGAGGGCAAAGGTATAAATCAAAGCTCTTGGACCTCAATGTTAATGCTATTTAAATTAAATTGGTCTTATGCGATACAAGGGCCTAGACCTTCCTACGACAAGGGCCTGATTGACACTGCCATAAGGAAGTAAAAAACCCTCTACTGCTAATGCAAAAGGCTTTGCAATAACTAAACTGAAATAAATTGGATAAGACTATTTAGTGGTGTAAGTGAGAACCAACATGGTAGATATTTATTGTGCACTATTTAAAGAAAAAAATGACTCCTGGGCTCATCACATCTATGTATTGGAGATAATCAGAATATGAAGCAAATGCAAATTCACTTTCCTGCACTCACTGACAAGAAGACATAATGAGCACGGTGTTCACTGCGTGCAGAATCGGGAAACAGTGTCATTACTGTGGGACTTTTAGTTACAGATAAAAGTTGCAGTAAATAATTGAAGACATAGGGTGAATCTGTGCTCCAGCCGACACGTCGCTCTCGCCCCCGAGGCTCACATCCAGGAAGCGCTACCTACTGAAGCTACCATCGTTACATGATTATTGTAGAAGCGAGAACAAATCAAGTGCTCATTTGGAGAAGTCACAATGGTACAAGGAGGATGGGACCCTGGCGGACGAAAGCGGCAGGTAAATCCTAATGGCTACACAAATCGCACTCTTGAAATCATAACGGAGGAAGAAAGCGGCAGAAGCGTTTGGATGTCATACTATTTTTATACAGAAGACTGTAATTGATGACCTACATGGCATTAAAACACTGTTCTGTCCTATTGAGGTCCTTATCCGAATCTCCTGCTCAGCCATTTAGCCTGACAGAGAGGACGGGGCCGTTCTGTTCCTGAGATGTCTGCTTCTTGGTGACGGGAGCCAAATGGCTGAGAGAAGGTATATTTCCAATGTCCCATCAGCATCCTATATTTATGGAACTAGTCACTGCCAGGTTATAGAAGCCCTCGTTTTCCGGCCATATACATCATAGTTCATCATTTTATAGGATGATTGCTTTGTATTTCTATTCTGAATATATTCTGTTTATGTAAGGAACGTAGCCTTCCTAAATTATTCAGTGCCACTGGCAGTATATGAGTTACGTGCCGTACAATTGTATGAAGGTTCATCTAGTGAGTTTATTTCATCCAGGATTATTATTATGTCACGGCTTTGCTGACCGTAGCACATTACGCCACCATATTTGTAATAAAATATTACTTCATAAGCAACATTTCTTTATTATACACCAGGTTATAGGCTTGCTTGCCCATAAATATGCATGCTCAGAACATATGAGCATTCATGTACACTATATACCTTTACACAAGGTAGGGGAAGTGGCTACTGCCAACCTTCATCCTGCCCTATGCTTGTTTCCCATGATAATAAATGGGCTGGGTAGGTCCAGCAAATGCTGGTATTATCTCTGAAAACCATACATAGAGTTGTATATTTCAACTACTAATATAATATCAAGTTAAAAATATACAACAAAGCATCAGAAAGAGAAAAGTGAATACAAAAAACTTACCCTGATTAATTAACTACTGCTACTATAATCAACGCTGTATACAGCAAGAGAGAGTAACAGTGTTTCTCATACACAACATAGATCTGATATTCACAGAATAGTTCATAAGTATATTATGGGGTCTGGCTACTGATACCCCACTCATTCCAAGAGCATCAAGCCCAAAATATCCTGCCTGAAAAGAAAGGTAATGAGTGCACATACTCATTACTGCTCACACCAGTGTGTTTGCACATGCTCACTACTGCTCACATCAGTGGCTGCACATGCTAATTATTGCTCACAGTAGCCTCAAACCAGTGGTTGCACATGCTCACTACTGCTCACACCACTGGTTGCACAAGCTCACTACTGCTCAGCCAAGTGATTTCACCTGCTCACACCACTGGTTGCACATGCTCACTACTTTCTGACCAGTGGTTTCACATGCTCACTACTGCTCACACCAGTAGCTGCACACGCTCACTACTACTCAGACCAGTGGTTTCACATGCTCACTACTGCTCACAACACTGGCTGCACATGCTCATTACTGCTCACACCAGTGGTTTTACATGCTCACTATTGCTCACATCACTGGCTGCACATGCTCACTACTGCTCACACCACTGGCTGCACATGCTCACTACTGCTCACCCCACTGTCTGCACATGCTCACTACTGCTCACACCACTGGCTGCACATGCTCAGTATTGCTCACACTAGCCTCACACCAGTGGTTGCACATGCTCACTACTGCTCACACCAGTGGTTGCACCAGCTGACTACTGCTCAGACCAGTGATTTCACATGCTCACACCAGTGGCTGCACATGCTCACTACTTTCTGACCAGTGGTTTCACATGCTCACTATTGCTCACACCAGTGGCTGCACATGCTCACTACTTTCTGACCAGTGGTTTCACATGCTCACTACTGCTCACACCAGTGGTTGCACATGCTCACTACTGCTCAGACCAGTGGTTTCACACGCTCACTACTGCTCTCACCACTGGCTGCACATGCTCACTACTGCTCACACCACTGGCTGCACATGCTCATTACTGCTCACACCAGTGGTTTTACATGCTCACTATTGCTCACATCACTGGCTGCACATGCTCACTACTGCTCCATTCACACAAGGGACTCCTAGACCCCTAGGGATCATGTATTTATCATATCTTTCTGTGGATATATGTTACTTATAGGACAACCCTTCTAAAGATATATTTTTCTACAAAATAATTTTACTCTAGTCTTCACACATTTTATATTTTAGTATAACATCACAGGATAGGGCCTTCTGCAGAACCCATCAGGCTGAATTTAGAAATTGACATGTGACAGATCCTACATAGAAAATTAAACATATTATTAGAAGGCGACGGCTGGCAGCAACATCAATCAGCAAGTGATCTCACCTAATGACCTAAAGTAAAAAGCGGGCCTGGTCTCCCGCCTAACAAAGGACCCCAGCCTGCTTCAGTTTTCTTAGCCGGCTGATAAAAAAAGATCTAACATAAAGCTTCACTGGAGCAGAGAATCAATAATTGCTCACTGCTCCAAGCAAGTTGTCCCTCAAAACAATCTTCTCAGGGAAAACACAGAAAATCTAAGCATCTGAGTAAATTTCCCTTTCAATTCGCCTAAGAAGTGATTAAAAAGCCATTTACTCAGACAAGTCTCTTACTTCCATGGGGGGTAACAGCATCATTTTCTTTCTTGTCAGCTAAAACAAATACAGTACAAGCTGAGTGTACTGAGAAGCAGAAAACATATAATAGCAGTCACAGAAAGCTGCGGCGGATGTGAAATACCGCAGAATATCGCACATTATACCTACGTGGTATAGGCGCCATATAATTAGGGGCTGAGTGACGAAATTACAGCAGACAAGCAAACCGCTATTTAATAGATGTCAAATCAGCACTGGTGGCAATAGTGTTCTGCATACAGTAGTATCCTACATAAAACCAGCACTATAATGGTCTTCACAAAGTTGTGTCATCACAGGCAGACCACTCTGCCAAGGAAGATGCCAGAGACCCTCATCACTGTCCATGCTACATACAGACAAGGGGAGGCCTATTAGTTTTCCCAATGGGCTCCATCAGAAACTGGTATTGGTGTGGAAGGCTGAACAATCAGGTGATATTAAAGGGGTTGTCCACCACTAGAAAACCCCTCCTAAATAGCTTACGTTTGCCACACTAAATTAAAAAAATGCTTATTTATCTCCAGCACCGACAACGCTGATGCGTCTGCCAGAAGTCACATGACGTTGGTATGCCACATGACCGCATGACTCCTGCCACAGTTTTGAGGGTGAAATAACAGTTTACCAAAAACTACTTTTGCTGTGAAACCTTTGCCTGGATTCCTTTGTCTTGTTCAGATTTCCTGGGTGATATACCTTTAGGGTACAGCTAAACGGTAGGTCTGGATCTCTACCCACCTCTCCATAGCTAATGGCCACACAATTTTGCTTCACAATTGCACAGCTATTGGCCCGGCACAGATGGATGCAGTCACACTACCACCGCACCACCACCACACAGTCTAACCATTCCCTTACTCCACTACCTCTCTTGCCGCAGGCTCCCAATATGTCTGCTGGTTATGTTCACCTGCTATTTCTTTTCCTCACATACAGATATGATCAACATCTTGCTGAAACTATAAGGCCAGTTCTAGGCGGACATATTTAATAGTACCGTATACACTCGAGTATAAGCCGAGATTTTCAGCCCATTTTTTTGGGCTGAAAGTCCCCCTCTGGGTTTATACTCAAGTCATATACCGGGAGGTCAGCAGGGGAGGGGTAGCGGGGGCTGTGTAATTATACTTACCTGCTCCCGGCGCGGTCCCTGCAGTCCCTGGCTTCCCCGGCGCTGCAGATTCTTCCTGTACTGAGTGGTCACATGGTACCGCTCATTACAGAAATGAATATGCGGCTCCACCAACCATAGGGGTGGAGCCGCATATTCATTGCTGTAAATGAGCGGTAACTGTGACCGCTCAATACAGGAAGAAGATGCAGCACAGGGGAAGCAGGGACCACGCCAGGAGCAGGTAAGTAAACGGGGAGCGCAGTGCTGCGCGATATTTACCTGCTCCTTGCTCCGGTGCGGCTCCGTCTCCAGCGTCCTCTAGCAGTGACGCTCTGGTTAGAGGGCGCGGTGACGTAGTCAGTGCACGCCCTCTGCTGAGCGTCAGTGCTGGAGACGGAGCCGCACGAGGAGCAGGTAAATATTGAAAGCGCCGGCGTCCTGAGCAAGAGAGGTGAGTATGTGATTTTTTTTTATTGCAGCAGCAGCATTATATATGGCACAGCTTTATAAGGAGCATCCATGGGGCAATAATGAACGGTGCAGAGCAATATATATGGGGCACAGCTTTATAAGGAGCATCTATGGGGCCATAATGAACGGTGCAGAGCAATATATATGGGGCACAGCTTTATAAGGAGCATCTATGGGGCCATAATGAACGGTGCAGAACATTATATATGGCACAGCATTATAAGGAGCATCTATGGGGCCATAATCAACGGTGCAGAACATTATATATGGCCCAGCTTAATAAGGAGCATCCATGGGGCAATAATTAACGGTGCAGAACATTATATATGGCACAGCATTATAAGGAGCATCTATGGGGCCATAATCAACGGTGCAGAACATTATATATGGCACAGCATTATAAGGAGCATCTATGGGGCCATAATCAACGGTGCAGAACATTATATATGGCACAGCATTATAAGGAGCATCTATGGGGCCATAATCAACGGTGCAGAACATTATATATGGCCCAGCTTTATAAGGAGCATCCATGGGGCAATAATGAACGGTGCAGAACATTATATATGGCCCAGCTTTATAAGGAGCATCCATGGGGCAATAATGAACGGTGCAGAACATTATATATGGCACAGCTTTATAAGGAGCATCTATGGGGCCATAATCAACGGTGCAGAACATTCTATATGGAGCACAGCTTTCTATGGAGCATCTATGGGGCCATAATGAACGGTGCAGAGCATTATATATGGGGCACAGCTTTCTATGGAGCATCTATGGGGCCATAATAAACGGTGCAGAGCATTATATATGGCACAGCTTTCTATGGAGCATCTATGGGGCCATAATGAACGGTGCAGAGCATTATATATGGGGCACAGCTTTCTATGGAGCATCTGTGGGGCAACAATGAACGATATGGAGAATTATATGTGGCACAGCTTTATATGGAGCATCTTATGGGGCAATAATGAACGGTATGGAGCATCTATTTTTATTTTTGAAATTTACCAGTAGCTGCTGCATTTCCTACCCTAGGCTTATACTCGAGTCAATAAGTTTTCCCAGTTTTTTGTGGCAAAATTAGGGGGTCGGCTTATACTCGGGTCGGCTTATACTCGAGTATATACGGTATATACATATCGAAATGCATGAACTAAGGGTTTCCCGAATCAAACTTACAAACTCATAAGCATATATGAGGTTGTAAACTCAGGTTGGGAGACCCTCGGTCAGTCCATGTATTGCAGTGCATATACACACACCATAAAATAAGCTTGTGTGAGGCCTACTTTATACTGCAGCTCTGCCTATTCAGATTGGCTGCTGAATATACACATGCCCACCACCATGAAGACAATGCTCACAGCCCGGGAAGCTATAGGGGAGCCGTTTAGTGGGGTCCCAGTAACTACCGTACTATAGCTATTTAAGTTTCTGAGTGGGCGATACAGTCGCCAGTGATTTTCTCTGCCTAATAAAATAGCTACTCAGCAAAAATGTACATGTTTTTTTATACCCCCATTTTGTTACTCAAGTGGCCTCCATTTCTCCAGTGTGACCTTCAAGCCAAGGTTTTGCTCACACAGGACTGATATGCTGTGGACTTCCCACACTGAAAATTCCACAATGAAATTCACTGAAGCAAAATCCACACCAAAATGAGCGGATTTTATTATGGCTTTCATTTTAGATGTGCTGAAATGTATTCTTCCCCTTAATTTTGTATACTTTACATCCTGAATCTGCATGAAGATATCTATAATCCTCATAGTCCCTGAAGTCAGGGTAGAATGAACCTAACGAAGCCTGAGCAGGAATAGAGAAATTTTGTTCTCCACCTTCTCCACTCCTGTGCTAGAATTCAGAGAGAATCGGATCACACTAAGCCGACACTCGGTTCAGACTCCGATCAGGGTTAAGAGAGTATCATTTACATAGTCGATCAGATTCTCTTGCACGAGAGAATCATCGGCCTAAGAAATACAGATGTAGCCAAGATTAAGACCCTTAATACAGCACTATGGTATCACAGCAGAAAAAAAGGGAATTTGAAACCTTACATGACATCCGTCCATGGCTTGTGTACTGTTAAGTCGTCTTAATCCTATTAAATGAAATAACCTTCTGTGACAAGTTATCAAGATGGTGTGTCAAGTTAAACTTGGCATCTTCTGTCATTGTAGCCAGGGTTGGACTGGCCCACCAAAGTATCACCAAATCCTGGTTATTATACAAAATTTACGTTAGTTATTTATTTGCTGCTGGTGCTGAATAACATCTAACATAATGAAAAATATGACAATTTGCCATTTATTATACTGATGTCTTGTTGTAGGGCACAGGGGCTTTAGGCCCACTCAGGCATCAGGGCCTACGGGGGACTGCTACCTCTGCAGCCCCTACATCTACACGTCTGCTAGACTTAAAAGGGGGCGTGCACATATCCTGCATGAATTGACGGTGTGGGTGGTTTGTTGGAGACCCAGAATCATGTATGTTAGGCAGGCCTAAAGTAGCATCCTGAAGTACAGTCATGGCCAAAAGTATTGACACCCCTCCAATTCTGTCAAATAATACTCATTTTCTTCCTGAAAATGATTGCAAACACAAATTATTTGGTATTATTATCTTAATTTAATTTGTCTTAAATGAAAAAACACAAAAGAGAATGAAGCAAAAAGCAAAACATTGATTATTTCACACAAAACTCCAAAAATGGGCCAGACAAAAGTATTGGCACCCTCAGCCTAATACTTGGTTGCACAACCTTTAGCCAAAATAACTGCGACCAACCGCTTCCGGTAACCATCAATGAGCTTCTTACAATGCTCTGCTGGAATTTTAGACCATTCTTCTTTGGCAAACTGCTCCAGGTCCCTGATATTTGAAGGGTGCCTTCTCCAAACTGCGATTTTTAGATCTCTCCACAGGTGTTCTATGGGATTCAGGTCTGGACTCATTGCTGGCCACCTTAGAAGTCTCCAGTGCTTTCTCTCAAACCATTTTCTAGTGCTTTTTGAAGTGTGTTTTGGGTCATTGTCCTGCTGGAAGACCCATGACCTCTGAGGGAGACCCAGCTTTCTCACACTGGGCCCTACATTATGCTGAAAAATTTGTTGGTAGTCTTCAAACTTCATAATGCCATGCACACGGTCAAGCAGTCCAGTGCCAGAGGCAGCAAAGCAACCCCAAAACATCAGGGAACCTCTGCCATGTTTGACTGTAGGGACCGTGTTCTTTTCTTTGAATGCCTCTTTTTTTCTCCTGTAAACTCTATGTTGATGCCTTTGCCCAACAAGCTCTACTTTTGTCTCATCTGACCAGAGAACATTCTTCCAAAACGTTTTAGGCTTTTTCAGGTAAGTTTTGTCAAACTCCAGCCTGGCTTTTTTATATCTCGTGGTAAGAAGTGGGGTCTTCCTGGGTATCCTACCATACAGTCCCTATTCATTCAGATGCCGACGGATAGTATGGGTTGACACTGTTGTACCCTCAGACTTCAGGGCAGCTTGAACTTGTTTGGATGTTAGTCGAGGTTCTTTATCCAACATCCGCACAATCTTGCGTTGATATCTCTTGTCAATTTTTCTTTTCCGTCCACATCTAGGGAGGTTAGCCACAGTGACATGGGCTGTAAACTTCTTCATGACACTGCGCACGGTAGACACAGGAACATTCAGGTCTTTGGAGATGGACCTGTAGCCTTGAGATTGCTCATGCTTCCTCACAATTTGGTTTCTCAAGTCCTCAGACAGTTCTTTGGTCTTCTTTCTTTTCTCCATGCTCAATGTGGTGCACACAAGGACACAGGACAGAGGTTGAGTCAACTTTAATCCATGTCAACTGGCTGCAAGTGTGATTTAGTTATTGCCAACACCTGTTAGGTGCCACAGGTAAGTTACAGGTGCTGTTAATTACAAAAATTAGAGAAGCATCACATGATTTTTCGAAGGGTGCCAATACTTTTGTCCACCCCCTTTTTTATGTTTGGTGTGAAATTATATCCAATTTGGCTTTAGTACAATTCTTTTTGTGTTTTTTTCATTTAAGACAAATTAAATGAAGATAATAATACCAAATAATTTGTGTTTGCAATCATTTTCAGGAAGAAACTGAGTATTATCTGACAGAATTGCAGGGGTGTCAATACTTTTGGCCATGACTGTATGGAATAATTAGGCTGGAGCTATACGTGGACTAAGAACCGAGACTAGTGAATGGGGTTGCATTGTTATACCTTGTTTACTGCCACCACAAAAAGAATGTCACTTATATAGAGCAGCAATGTCGCAACTATACATAATGATATTTGGTCTTGCAACCTGTACCATGGCAAAAGTTGCTGTGTAGCCCTAAACTTAAAGGGGATGTCCACTGCTCAGATAACCATTTCTTTAAAATTGTATTTCTGACATTCCATACCGACACTGTTTCAGCAATGTTGGCGCTGAGTCTTCCAAATCTCACATGACATTGTTATGATATGACAGCCCTGCAGCCAATGGGCTAAAAGACTCACAATTCCCTTGCACGTCCAAGGGTCATCTGAAAAAAGTGAGAGCGCACCAGCTCAATAGCGGTCACTGATTGGGTGCAGGGCTCATGTGGCATACCAATGTCATGGAAGCCTCATGAAACTCAAAAGGCCACACGGCTAAAAAGGGCAGCAGTATTGACGGTACCTGCCCAGGTCACTGAACTAATGCAGCAAACCCATGTAATAAAGATAGCGGCAACACAGGTGCAAAATACTGATGAGACAACACTCACAACCTACCAGTTCATGGAGTGGGTGGTTGTTTAGCATTAAAATTGCAAAGAAAAAGGCTTGTATAGGACACTGGTCATACACAGATAGTGCTAAGCAATCACCCCTTCCATGAACTGGTAGGCTGTGAGTGGTTGTCTCTTCATTACTTTGCACCTGTGTTGACGCCATCTTTATTACATAGGTTTGCTGCATTATTTCTGAGACCTGGGCAGGTAAATACTGCTGTCCCCTTTTTTTGCTGTGTGAACTTTTGAATTTTAGGGGGAATTCTAATTCCTGTTATTGTGGCTTTGTTTTAATTTTACCTCAGGAAACTCAGGGCCGACATCGCTGAGCGTAGTGGTGTGGAAACTGAAGATAGGGTATTTTTATTTTTCATGTGAGAATATAGCACTTAAGAAGGGGGTGGACTAGAAGTGCGAAAACTCTTTAATTATATTTATAACTGCAGTTGGAATAATATTCATTTCCTACAATCTCTGTAACTGAAAGCTTCTTTCAATTAAAAGAACACTTACAATCTGACGTATATGAAATAAGACTGTGGTAACTTGTAGCATATCCTGAGGGAAGGAGAATCCCTTTTCCATTCACCCAGCGGTATCTGCAAGGGGTACCAAACCGCGTACCTAATTATGACCTTCTACGGCACAATAATCAATGGAGAATGAATGCAGCAATGCTCACAGAAGGCTAATGCCTGAAAACAAAGGAAAAGGATGCTAATTACAAGGAAATCTCATTTTACTTACAATACCATAGCTATAGGGAGTGACGGGATAGCAGTTACGCCTGGGCCCATGTGCATCAGTGGGCATATATGAGGACACCAGTATTATACATGGTCCTTGATACAGATTTTGCATTGATACCCGGGGACACTTCTTGGATACAATGCATACTTTTATTCTAGAGATATATTGTCCCATATTGTAGGATAACACTGATTAGTACATTATGCCCATACACGCTCCAGAGTAGTAGGGTGTTCTGCGCGGCATTCTTCACACGTCAATATGCTCGGTATGGGATGACTGTCAACGCTCTAATTGAAAGCATGTAACTGCCATTTAACAAAAGCTGGTAAAATGAAACCGGGCTGAATTCAGACCTATAGGAAGGATATTATTTAGCTACAGAACAGGTGGCAAAACAGACTGTAAGTGATATGTCTGTCTAGAGCTGATCAAGCGCAAGGAACATTTCCACCACACATTGGGATCTTGGAAGTGTTCTGCCCTTAAACTGCGCTTATGTGAGAAACAATGGGATTGTTTTACACTCTGTAGCCAAGAGAAAATAACCTAGAAATACCGTTAGTGCCGCCACCTATAGTGCCCACATCTCCTCTACAACATGCTTGTCCTGGGGGCCATAGCTCACGAAACGTGTGCCCCATCTCAGCCAATAATCATTTTTATTCTCTTCTAACCACAGTCATGTTTTCAATTTAGAGCGCAGTACATATTGTTTCTACCATCTGAAACTATTAGAAAACTGAACCTTTTAGGATAAGATCGTGGGACCATAGAAGTCCATCTGAAAACCACCATGAGTTGTGCCGTAAACATTGGCGCAAACTGAATTTGTCATTTCAATCACATATTCCTGCACAATGGGGGACATTACAAGGAGTGTCATTTCGCCAACAGATTTTATTTAAGACCAAAAGGACACATTGTTTATGTCCTGTTCCCCAAATTTACACTATGGGACCAAGGTGTATTACAATGTAGAACTGATCATATCTGGTATAGGCTGGATCCCAGTTATTTTTTTATTGTACCCTAAAACTAAAAACTGTTGCGGAAAATATGCAGAAAATGTCAACCAGATGCTCTGTGGTGTATATATAGCAAAATATATACATACATATATGTATAAATATGTATGTACATGCCGTGTACAGATGTGCTGTTTCCATTGACCGAACTACAGGTTTGATTCTAAAGGTATGTTCACACACACTGTTTTGTGGATTTTTCAGGCTTCAGCATTTTTGTAAGAACGTGCGATTTTTGGCGCTGTTAGGATACAATTTTTCATCATTCTTTTTATCATACTATGTATATGGCAAAAGGATATGTCTTTTTGACACATTTCAGGCAAAAGCCATAGAAGCATACACAAAACAGGAGACAAATCACAAGACTGTGAAAAACTCCCATCAAGAATTGGCATGTTGTTCTACCACGTGTAGGCAAAATAGTGTGAAGTTGCCACATTTCCAACTGGAATGAACGGAAGGCTTGTTGAAAGCAGGTTTGACGTGATCTTTTTCCCATGTGATAATTGGCATAGAATCTGGGTCAAAGACCTTTCACAAAAAATTCCATGTGATCATACCCTTACATTTCTGGTATAGAAATTTATATGGCATCCCTACCATTCAAATTGTAGATAGGAAAGTTATCGGATGATACACCCCAGAAGAAGGGTCGTCTAAGGTGAACTTCTCCCATAGACTGATGAATAAGAAAAACCTACAATAACGACCATCGGTGTTACTGAAAGTGCAGTGCTGAACTGTACGGAGGTGTATAAGCAATGGTGGGCAGGTGCCGTGGCTCTTTTAGCTGTAGGTGCTAAGGGTCCACCAATCTAGTGGCCTACGCTAAAGATATACCATCATTATAAAACTGGATAAAACCTTTAACCAAAATGTTCCTTTAGGCCGGGTTCACACACCCGTGTTTTGCGGTCCATAGTCTGGCTGTGGGTTACCTCACCAGAATTCAGCATCATCATAAGTATATATGATGCTGCCACGTTCATAAAATGTGTGCACATGGCATAATTCCCTACATAATGACGCTGTCCAGTCAAGGCTGGCAGTGTAGGCGCACATCCTTCTGGAAAGGAAATGGTCATGCTCAGCTGTGAGATAATTGCTATATTTGCAGGAGGATTAACAGAGGAACAATAGAGAACTATAAGGAAAGATGTCCAGAATTGTTAATCCATGAGGAAAACAAGCATTTATGAAATCTTACTCGTCTGACGTGCTATCAGACATGAGCTTGTGATGTTTATACATAAAAAGTGCATGCTGTTCCCCGTCCTCTGTAAATGTACTTGGGTTTCATGCTTAAACAAAGGTGAAGCCGTTTCCCTTTATTCTCGTATTGAAATCACCTTTCATTAAGAAGAATTTCATCCAGTTCTTTGAACTTTAAAGACATTTTTTAGAGATTGATTTTCTAACCGCGGATCATGAGGTCAGCTCACGCTGAGACTATCCTCCACTACCCCAGCCAAGTGGCAATCTCGGAATTAAAGAGGCTTCTCTCACAGTGGGAAGAAGGATGAACGTCTCTGGAGTAGTCATTCACATTTTAATAGTGACCTACATACCATGGTAAAGCAAGCTGCTAATAGGAGGAACCTGCTATCAATTCTGTGCCGAAAACTAATTGCGTCACAAGAGAAATGGGGGCATCACAGGACGTCCCTGGACTTCACCACCGCTAGCCCACCATTCTCACCTCGGGTCTGCTGCCCTAGGCTTGCATCTAAATATCCTGGGCAATGCAAGAGTGGCGCCCCCTATGGCACCCTCAGCAGGGGCACATACCCTACGAGCCCTCCCTTGTTGTCACACAGCTTTCCCATATACTTTAATGAAAAGATGGAACTGAAATTTTAATTTTTGCAATTTGACATTTCTGTTACTGCTTTTTTGTCATTTTCTAACATTCATGGAAATGTTTGTTCATGTCATTACCCACAAAACAGACCCGCACCACAATGCAGAGCTACTGACCCATAGCATTACACTCTAGCAAAGCTAACAAAGGGTTATTTTTCAGCCCACAACCATGACATGCCATAGAACTGGGGCGTTTTGCGTAATATCCAGGCCAACAGATGAGTCCTAGATTTATTCTCTGGCTCCATTCAATTCCAATGCTTCTATGTGCTTGTACTAATACGTATTAGGTTACGCCTTGTCTCCAGGAGACTTTGATAAAGAAAGCCACCGTTATGAGCGATTAGCATACGCTGCCATTATTATGCCATTGTTAAGCGCCCCTCAGGGGCTGAAAACAAATTAACCCAACAGGAATAAATGAGCATGACCCAAACTTCATATATAGTGCAGTACACAGCGGTGCAGCGTGCAGGAGGGCATCCTAAACGGGGGGTGGAACAGCTCTGCGATGCACTGGCACCCTGGCACTGGGGCAGAGGAGTTGTGCTGGGACCCAGCAGAAGTCGATGCCGAGGATACATGACAATCAGCTTTCTGGGTCACTTCCAGCCCTAAGGGTCATGTCACGTGGTCAATTCTGGGCTCCTACCGAAAGTGACAGAAAGAACCCAGCGAGGGGTGCGGCGTGCTTATTAATGACTCCTGCCAAGCACCTGCCAGCGACCAAGCTCTGATGGATCATCTGCCGACACACTGTACCAGCACACAGGGAGCTGCACGTCCTATTGTTCCCACAGACAGGAATATACTAAAACAATACACGCCGACCGGGGGTCTTTGTCTAATACAATGCACGGTCCTATTAGCACAAATACATATATAATAGTCCTTCTATCCAGAAATCCCACAGACGGTGCCAGGACCGAGACCCCGACAATGCTAACGTCACCGCTTGATAACCTCATCATGTGTATATATATATATATATATATATATATATGTGTGTAGATTGCTGTATAAATATATGTGTAGGTATATAGTACAACACAATTGTACAGTATGTGAGACATGCTCTAGGTCTACGTAATTGGGACACAACTAGAAACACGTTTACATATTTATAAATATTTATATTACACATATATAACACATGCATATTATAGTATGGAGTCCATTATGAGAATTGTATAAGTGCGTCTGTGTATGTGTGTGCATATATATATATATATATATATATATATATATATACACACACAGTATATATAAATGTATACATGTACAGCATATATAAATGTATACCTATATATATACAACATCTATACCTATATACAGTATATATACATATATACCTATATACATCTATACCTATACACAGCATCTATACCTATACACAGCATCTATACCTATATACAGCATCTATACCTATATACAGCATCTATACCTATATACAGCATCTATACCTATATACAGCATCTATACATCTATACCTATACACAGTATATATACATGTATACCTATATACAGAATATATAAATCATACCTACATACAGTATATATACATCTATACCTATACACAGCATCTACACATGCATCCATAGACAGTGTGCTGCCAATGCCGGCCAGGTGCGGGCAGGTCCCATCCCAGTCAGTGGCACATGAGGCGGGCACGGTACCTGAGCAGTTGGTGCCTTTGCCCTTGCCGTTCTGGCACTCGCTGGGCAGCTGGTTGGACGCCTGGACCCCCGAGAAGGCGAGGAAGAAGAGCAGCACAGAGGAGCAGGACCACAGGGGAGGCATCCGCCCGCAGGCAGCGGCAGACGGTCCGTCCATGGCGAGGGGCAGCGGGATGCTGGGGCTACGAGCGGCTGTGGCGAGGAAGGTACCGGCTACTCGGGCAGGCCAAGAGCATCAATGATGGCACACAGCACGGGGCAGCAGCGGGCACTGCCTCCTCATTCCCTGCAGCCAGTGACGGCCAGTGTCTTCACCTCACAGGAGGCTGTCACCCATCCTCAGGACCATGCCAGAGACCCCCGGCGGGCGCTGCCTGCTCTGCCCCTCCTTCCCCTCTTGCCCCCGGTTATTGTTCCCAGCAGCAGAGGCAATGTCACCAGCCGCTAGATGGGCGCAATACGTGTGGCTGCTGCTCACAACAAAGGGACTGAGTGGAGGAGGAGGAGAAGATGAAGGGGCCCACGTGACGGCAGCCCCCATGCCTCTCCTTGTAGCCACTAGTAGTGAGTAGTGTTGAGCGATACCTTCCGATATCGGAAAGTATCGGTATCGGTTTGGATCGGCCGATATTCAAAAAATATCGGATATCGCCGATACCGATACCCGATCCCAATGCAAGTCAATGGGACCAAAATATCGGAATTAAAATAAACCCTTTCTTTCCTTGTAGGTTCATTCTACATGAAGGAAAACAACTAAGAATAATGCCGGATGTATTTGGGGAGGTGGCGGAGACATTAAAGTCATAGAGGTTTATCCCAATCAAATAGAATAGCATGTTTTTTGTTTTTTTTTAAGACGTTCGGAGTGACAAAGATATTGACTATGTAAATTTTTTTTTTATTTTGTCAGATATTGATGTTTCACTATTCCACGCCCTTCCCCTTCTTTTTTTTCTTTTTTTTTTTCTTTTCCCACACTTTCATCTTCATCATCATCAGCATCTTTGACATCAACTTCTTCACCTTATTCATCTTCTTCTTCATCTTCTACCTATTTTTTTTTTTTTATTACATTCTTCATATTCATTTTATTCAACTATTATTATTCTTCTTATTCTACATATTCTTTTTATTCCACTGTTATTATTCTTCCTATTCTACTTCTTCATCATATTCTCATTTGTGACAGGCATTCCCGTAGTTGTTATCTATAAAAGTTTGAAGATTACACCTTCCGTTCTGCCAGTCACAAAAGTTACATTTGTCCGCGTTCAGTTTGGCCTGCAGCATCAGGCTTTATCCAGGGGCACCACGAGGAGGAACGGACTCACCCCCATACACTGCTTAGTCTTCTTCTGCATATAATTTAGATAATATCTTTTGCTCTGATATTAAGTCTTATGCTTAATGTTCTTCTGCTCTTTGTTCTGCAGCCTCTTGTTCTTCTGCTTCTCGGTCTTCCATGTTGTCGTCTCCAGGGTCGTCGTCTCCAGTGTCGTCATCTCCGCCGTCGTCGTCTCCGCCGTCGTCGTCGTCGTCATCGGGGTGGTCTTCCGTGTCGTCGTCATCGTGGTGGTCTTCCGGGTCGTCGACGTTAGGGTCTTCAACTTGGAAATGTAGCAGAAGGTACAAGAAGGCTGAGAAAATGCCAAGAACCAGCTGATGGAACTGGAACTCGGATGGCTACCCGAAGGTTCAAGAGCCTATGGAACTACCGAGGACCAGCTGACGTTACTGGAACCCGGTTACTAAGCAGGAGGTACCCGTGCTAAAAAGCACTACCAAGGACCGCCTGACGTTGACGGAACTCGGATACCCAGAAGGAGGCACCTAAGCCAAAGGCTCTGCCCGGAACCAGCTGACGTTACTGGAACCAGGATGGGGAGCAGAAGGTACAAGAGCAAAAGACACTGCCGAGAACCAGCTGACGGTACTGGAACCCGGATGGGTAGCCGAAGGTCCAAGAGCCAATGGAACTACCGAGGACCAGCTGACGTTACTGGAACCCGGTTACTAAGCAGGAGGTACCCGTGCCTGAAAGCACTACCAAGGACCACCTGACGTTGGTGGAACTTGGATACCCAGAAGGAGGCACCTAAGCCAAAGGCTCTGCCCGGAACCAGCTGACGGTACTGGAACCAGGATGGGGAGCAGAAGGTACAAGAGCAAAAGACACTGCCGAGAACCAGCTGACGGTGCTGGAACCAGGTGGTGGACCCGAAGGTCCACAGGAGAGGAGAGAACAGCTAGGCCGCGAGGCAGCCGCAGTTACCGAACCCCAACAGTCCTACAGGGGGAGCTGGGCCTACTGGCACTACAGAACCAGCCTTGACTACCAGTTCACGCAGCCCACATAGGAAGCTCCTAAACTGGAGGCACCCTGGAGTTGGCTAACCCGACCGCACCACGACGAGGCAAGCATAGGTGTCTCAGTGAGCTTGACACAACCCGGAAACAGCTGACGGTGCTGAAACCAGGCTTGGCACGAGGGAGTACCTGTGACAAAAACACTGCCGAGAACCAGCTGGCGGTGCTGGAACCCGGATGCGTTGCCCCAGTGTGCAAGAGCCAATGGCACGACCGAGGACCAGCTGACGGTGCTGGAACCCGGTTACTAAGCTGTAGGTGCCCGCGCTTAAAAGCACTACCAAGGACCGCCTGGCGTTGGCGGAACTCGGATACCCAGGAGGAGGCACCTAAGCCAAAGGCTCGGCCCGGAACCAGCTGACGGTGCTGGAACCAGGTGGTGGACCCGAAGGTCCACAGGAGAGGAGAGAACAGCTAGGCCGCGAGGCAGCCGCAGTTACCGAACCCCAACAGTCCTACAGGGGGAGCTGGGCCTACTGGCACTACAGAACCAGCCTTGACTACCAGTTCACGCAGCCCACATAGGAAGCTCCTAAACTGGAGGCACCCTGGAGTTGGCTAACCCGACCGCACCACGACGAGGCAAGCATAGGTGTCTCAGTGAGCTTGACACAACCCGGAAACAGCTGACGGTGCTGAAACCAGGCTTGGCACGAGGGAGTACCTGTGACAAAAACACTGCCGAGAACCAGCTGGCGGTGCTGGAACCCGGATGCGTTGCCCCAGTGTGCAAGAGCCAATGGCACGACCGAGGACCAGCTGACGGTGCTGGAACCCGGTTACTAAGCTGTAGGTGCCCGCGCTTAAAAGCACTACCAAGGACCGCCTGGCGTTGGCGGAACTCGGATACCCAGGAGGAGGCACCTAAGCCAAAGGCTCGGCCCGGAACCAGCTGACGGTGCTGGAACCAGGTGGTGGACCCGAAGGTCCACAGGAGAGGAGAGAACAGCTAGGCCGCGAGGCAGCCGCAGTTACCGAACCCCAACAGTCCTACAGGGGGAGCTGGGCCTACTGGCACTACAGAACCAGCCTTGACTACCAGTTCACGCAGCCCACATAGGAAGCTCCTAAACTGGAGGCACCCTGGAGTTGGCTAACCCGACCGCACCACGACGAGGCAAGCATAGGTGTCTCAGTGAGCTTGACACAACCCGGAAACAGCTGACGGTGCTGAAACCAGGCTTGGCACGAGGGAGTACCTGTGACAAAAACACTGCCGAGAACCAGCTGGCGGTGCTGGAACCCGGATGCGTTGCCCCAGTGTGCAAGAGCCAATGGCACGACCGAGGACCAGCTGACGGTGCTGGAACCCGGTTACTAAGCTGTAGGTGCCCGCGCTTAAAAGCACTACCAAGGACCGCCTGGCGTTGGCGGAACTCGGATACCCAGGAGGAGGCACCTAAGCCAAAGGCTCGGCCCGGAACCAGCTGACGGTGCTGGAACCAGGTGGTGGACCCGAAGGTCCACAGGAGAGGAGAGAACAGCTAGGCCGCGAGGCAGCCGCAGTTACCGAACCCCAACAGTCCTACAGGGGGAGCTGGGCCTACTGGCACTACAGAACCAGCCTTGACTACCAGTTCACGCAGCCCACATAGGAAGCTCCTAAACTGGAGGCACCCTGGAGTTGGCTAACCCGACCGCACCACGACGAGGCAAGCATAGGTGTCTCAGTGAGCTTGACACAACCCGGAAACAGCTGACGGTGCTGAAACCAGGCTTGGCACGAGGGAGTACCTGTGACAAAAACACTGCCGAGAACCAGCTGGCGGTGCTGGAACCCGGATGCGTTGCCCCAGTGTGCAAGAGCCAATGGCACGACCGAGGACCAGCTGACGGTGCTGGAACCCGGTTACTAAGCTGTAGGTGCCCGCGCTTAAAAGCACTACCAAGGACCGCCTGGCGTTGGCGGAACTCGGATACCCAGGAGGAGGCACCTAAGCCAAAGGCTCGGCCCGGAACCAGCTGACGGTGCTGGAACCAGGTGGTGGACCCGAAGGTCCACAGGAGAGGAGAGAACAGCTAGGCCGCGAGGCAGCCGCAGTTACCGAACCCCAACAGTCCTACAGGGGGAGCTGGGCCTACTGGCACTACAGAACCAGCCTTGACTACCAGTTCACGCAGCCCACATAGGAAGCTCCTAAACTGGAGGCACCCTGGAGTTGGCTAACCCGACCGCACCACGACGAGGCAAGCATAGGTGTCTCAGTGAGCTTGACACAACCCGGAAACAGCTGACGGTGCTGAAACCAGGCTTGGCACGAGGGAGTACCTGTGACAAAAACACTGCCGAGAACCAGCTGGCGGTGCTGGAACCCGGATGCGTTGCCCCAGTGTGCAAGAGCCAATGGCACGACCGAGGACCAGCTGACGGTGCTGGAACCCGGTTACTAAGCTGTAGGTGCCCGCGCTTAAAAGCACTACCAAGGACCGCCTGGCGTTGGCGGAACTCGGATACCCAGGAGGAGGCACCTAAGCCAAAGGCTCGGCCCGGAACCAGCTGACGGTGCTGGAACCAGGTGGTGGACCCGAAGGTCCACAGGAGAGGAGAGAACAGCTAGGCCGCGAGGCAGCCGCAGTTACCGAACCCCAACAGTCCTACAGGGGGAGCTGGGCCTACTGGCACTACAGAACCAGCCTTGACTACCAGTTCACGCAGCCCACATAGGAAGCTCCTAAACTGGAGGCACCCTGGAGTTGGCTAACCCGACCGCACCACGACGAGGCAAGCATAGGTGTCTCAGTGAGCTTGACACAACCCGGAAACAGCTGACGGTGCTGAAACCAGGCTTGGCACGAGGGAGTACCTGTGACAAAAACACTGCCGAGAACCAGCTGGCGGTGCTGGAACCCGGATGCGTTGCCCCAGTGTGCAAGAGCCAATGGCACGACCGAGGACCAGCTGACGGTGCTGGAACCCGGTTACTAAGCTGTAGGTGCCCGCGCTTAAAAGCACTACCAAGGACCGCCTGGCGTTGGCGGAACTCGGATACCCAGGAGGAGGCACCTAAGCCAAAGGCTCGGCCCGGAACCAGCTGACGGTGCTGGAACCAGGTGGTGGACCCCAAGGTCCACAGGAGAGGAGAGAACAGCTAGGCCGCGAGGCAGCCGCAGTTACCGAACCCCAACAGTCCTACAGGGGGAGCTGGGCCTACTGGCACTACAGAACCAGCCTTGACTACCAGTTCACGCAGCCCACATAGGAAGCTCCTAAACTGGAGGCACCCTGGAGTTGGCTAACCCGACCGCACCACGACGAGGCAAGCATAGGTGTCTCAGTGAGCTTGACACAACCCGGAAACAGCTGACGGTGCTGAAACCAGGCTTGGCACGAGGGAGTACCTGTGACAAAAACACTGCCGAGAACCAGCTGGCGGTGCTGGAACCCGGATGCGTTGCCCCAGTGTGCAAGAGCCAATGGCACGACCGAGGACCAGCTGACGGTGCTGGAACCCGGTTACTAAGCTGTAGGTGCCCGCGCTTAAAAGCACTACCAAGGACCGCCTGGCGTTGGCGGAACTCGGATACCCAGGAGGAGGCACCTAAGCCAAAGGCTCGGCCCGGAACCAGCTGACGGTGCTGGAACCAGGTGGTGGACCCGAAGGTCCACAGGAGAGGAGAGAACAGCTAGGCCGCGAGGCAGCCGCAGTTACCGAACCCCAACAGTCCTACAGGGGGAGCTGGGCCTACTGGCACTACAGAACCAGCCTTGACTACCAGTTCACGCAGCCCACATAGGAAGCTCCTAAACTGGAGGCACCCTGGAGTTGGCTAACCCGACCGCACCACGACGAGGCAAGCATAGGTGTCTCAGTGAGCTTGACACAACCCGGAAACAGCTGACGGTGCTGAAACCAGGCTTGGCACGAGGGAGTACCTGTGACAAAAACACTGCCGAGAACCAGCTGGCGGTGCTGGAACCCGGATGCGTTGCCCCAGTGTGCAAGAGCCAATGGCACGACCGAGGACCAGCTGACGGTGCTGGAACCCGGTTACTAAGCTGTAGGTGCCCGCGCTTAAAAGCACTACCAAGGACCGCCTGGCGTTGGCGGAACTCGGATACCCAGGAGGAGGCACCTAAGCCAAAGGCTCGGCCCGGAACCAGCTGACGGTGCTGGAACCAGGTGGTGGACCCGAAGGTCCACAGGAGAGGAGAGAACAGCTAGGCCGCGAGGCAGCCGCAGTTACCGAACCCCAACAGTCCTACAGGGGGAGCTGGGCCTACTGGCACTACAGAACCAGCCTTGACTACCAGTTCACGCAGCCCACATAGGAAGCTCCTAAACTGGAGGCACCCTGGAGTTGGCTAACCCGACCGCACCACGACGAGGCAAGCATAGGTGTCTCAGTGAGCTTGACACAACCCGGAAACAGCTGACGGTGCTGAAACCAGGCTTGGCACGAGGGAGTACCTGTGACAAAAACACTGCCGAGAACCAGCTGGCGGTGCTGGAACCCGGATGCGTTGCCCCAGTGTGCAAGAGCCAATGGCACGACCGAGGACCAGCTGACGGTGCTGGAACCCGGTTACTAAGCTGTAGGTGCCCGCGCTTAAAAGCACTACCAAGGACCGCCTGGCGTTGGCGGAACTCGGATACCCAGGAGGAGGCACCTAAGCCAAAGGCTCGGCCCGGAACCAGCTGACGGTGCTGGAACCAGGTGGTGGACCCGAAGGTCCACAGGAGAGGAGAGAACAGCTAGGCCGCGAGGCAGCCGCAGTTACCGAACCCCAACAGTCCTACAGGGGGAGCTGGGCCTACTGGCACTACAGAACCAGCCTTGACTACCAGTTCACGCAGCCCACATAGGAAGCTCCTAAACTGGAGGCACCCTGGAGTTGGCTAACCCGACCGCACCACGACGAGGCAAGCATAGGTGTCTCAGTGAGCTTGACACAACCCGGAAACAGCTGACGGTGCTGAAACCAGGCTTGGCACGAGGGAGTACCTGTGACAAAAACACTGCCGAGAACCAGCTGGCGGTGCTGGAACCCGGATGCGTTGCCCCAGTGTGCAAGAGCCAATGGCACGACCGAGGACCAGCTGACGGTGCTGGAACCCGGTTACTAAGCTGTAGGTGCCCGCGCTTAAAAGCACTACCAAGGACCGCCTGGCGTTGGCGGAACTCGGATACCCAGGAGGAGGCACCTAAGCCAAAGGCTCGGCCCGGAACCAGCTGACGGTGCTGGAACCAGGTGGTGGACCCCAAGGTCCACAGGAGAGGAGAGAACAGCTAGGCCGCGAGGCAGCCGCAGTTACCGAACCCCAACAGTCCTACAGGGGGAGCTGGGCCTACTGGCACTACAGAACCAGCCTTGACTACCAGTTCACGCAGCCCACATAGGAAGCTCCTAAACTGGAGGCACCCTGGAGTTGGCTAACCCGACCGCACCACGACGAGGCAAGCATAGGTGTCTCAGTGAGCTTGACACAACCCGGAAACAGCTGACGGTGCTGAAACCAGGCTTGGCACGAGGGAGTACCTGTGACAAAAACACTGCCGAGAACCAGCTGGCGGTGCTGGAACCCGGATGCGTTGCCCCAGTGTGCAAGAGCCAATGGCACGACCGAGGACCAGCTGACGGTGCTGGAACCCGGTTACTAAGCTGTAGGTGCCCGCGCTTAAAAGCACTACCAAGGACCGCCTGGCGTTGGCGGAACTCGGATACCCAGGAGGAGGCACCTAAGCCAAAGGCTCGGCCCGGAACCAGCTGACGGTGCTGGAACCAGGTGGTGGACCCCAAGGCCCACAGGAGAGGAGAGAACAGCTAGGCCGCGAGGCAGCCGCAGTTACCGAACCCCAACAGTCCTACAGGGGGAGCTGGGCCTACTGGCACTACAGAACCAGCCTTGACTACCAGTTCACGCAGCCCACATAGGAAGCTCCTAAACTGGAGGCACCCTGGAGTTGGCTAACTCGACCGCACCACGACGGGGCAAGCATAGGCGTCTCAGTGAAGTTGACACAACCCGGAAACAGCTGACGGTGCTGAAACCAGGCTTGGCACGAGGGAGTACCTGTGACAAGAACACTGCCGAGAACCAGCTGGCGGTGCTGGAACCCGGATGCGTTGCCTTGCCTATTAAAGATTGTCTTCCTAGAGCCCCAACTAGCGGTGTTGGAGCAAAGGGTAAGCAGGGGGAGATGAGTGTAGGCCGAAGCCTGCACTGGAGGCAGCTTTGTGTCTGCGTTGCGTTTGCAGGACACTTTGCCGGCTACACACTGGGGGAACAGCTGGCGTTGCTGAACCCCACTAACACAATGGCGTGTGTTTTTCTCTGTGCAGCTAGCACTTGCGGGCAAAAACTAGCGATGTTAGAGCCCGTGTTGAAGCAGGAGGAGGAGGAGAGGAGCAGAGTGTAGGCCGAAGCTTAGTTGAACCAATTTCAAAGGAAACCTTTAACCCCCCCCTCAGGTGTTACAAAGTACAAGAGACACACCTTGTGCAGTATTAATGCTGCACAAGTGAAAGGTTGCTCTATTAATTTGTCTACTTGCACACGCTGAATGAAAGACATACACAATTTACCCCATTCTACAGTCAAACTGTAGTGGATGCGTGACTTGGTTTTTTGATGAGACGCAGCACAGGTGTCCAAAATAACGCCTTGGTGCTTGGAGCAGCTTCCTGAGCGTTGTTATTTGCTGTACAGGAGTCTGCGCTCTTGTGTTATCCCTTGGCAATGCCCTGTTAGCGCTGCCCATCTTATGACATCATTTCATGTTGGCCGGTGCGGTTAACGATGGCCATAAATCCCAGACCCACAGTGTCTTTTCATAAAGCCACACTGCGGTGCTGGGATTCGTGGCCTTGAGCAGTAAATATTTTGGCCGCTCACACACGTCCTTACACCTGCTTCAGACTGGGCGGCCTCTGCTGATCCCTTCTCGCATGCCGCGGCCATGAGGCTGCACAGTCTGAAGAAGGCTGAAGGAGATGAGTTAAGACAGGCGAAGATATGCACTGCTCGTGCCCATCAATCACACCCTCGCAGTCAAAATAATTAAGACAACGAGGAGCATTTTATTCAGGCAGGGCGGACGAACAGGCGCAAGTAGCCAACCAATGATGTCAGAAGACGGGAAGCGCTACCAAGGGGGGTGCTGCGTATCATTAGAAAGGAAAGTCACACCTCAGGGACAGTGGAATGGTCTCAAAGAGACACATTTTGTACGTGTTGAGTTCCACGTGGGCAAGGAGAAAACATCAGCCACCTTGTACAAATGCAGCAGTACTGCTGTACAAGGTGGCTGTTATACATAGAAACACCTGGGGGTGGGGGCCAGGCTCCCTTCAATTTCAGTTCATGTGCCTGCGTGGCGTTTGCAGGTCACGTTGCAAGCTGCACAGCAGGGGAACAGCTGGCGGTGCTGAACCCCACTAACACATTGGCTGGTGTTTTTCTCTGTGCAGCTAGCATTTCCGGGCAAAAACTAGCGGTGTTTGAGCCCAGGGTCAGCAGGAGGAGGAGGAGAGGAGCAAAGTGTAGGCCGAAGCCTGCACTGGTGGCAGCTTTTGGTCGGTTGTGCCAGCGTGGCTTGTGCTGGACACGATGCCGGCTACACAGCGGGGGAACAGCTGGCGTTGCTGAACCCCACTAACACATTGGCTGGTGTTTTTCTCTGTGCAGCTAGCATTTCCGGGCAAAAACTAGCGTTGTTAGAGCCCAGGGTCAGCAGGAGGAGGAGAGGAGCAGAGTGTAGGCCGAAGCCTAGTTGAACCAATTTCAAAGGTTACCTTTAACCCCCCCTCAGGTGTTACAAAGAACAAGAGCCACTCCTTCTGCAGCATTAATGCTGCACAAGTAAAAGGTTGCTCTATTAATTTGTCTACTTGCACAAGCTGAATGCAACACGTAGACTATTTAGCCCATTATACTGTTTAACAGTAGTGGAGGCGTGACTTGTCTTTTTAAAGAAAAGCAGCACAGGTGTCGAAAACAACACCTTTTTGCATGGGCGCAGCTTCCTGAGCGTTGTTAGTTGCTGTACAGGAGTCTGCGCTCTTGTGATCCTTTGGCCATGCGCTGTGAGCGCTTCCTGTCTTATGACCTCATTTCATGTTGGCCGTTGCGGTTAGCGATGGACATGAATCCCAGACCCACAGTGTGTTTTTAAAAAATCACACTGCGGTGCTGGGATTCGTGCCCTGGTGCAGTAAATATGTTTGCCGCTCACACATGTCCTTACACCTGCTTCAGACTGGACGGCCTCATCTGATCCCTTATCGCCTGCCGAGGCCATGAGGACACCCAGTCTGAAGAAGGCGGAAGGAGATGAGTGAACACAGGCAAACATATGCACTGCACATGCCCATCAATCACACCCTCGCTGTCCAAAAAAATAAGACACCGAGGGCCGTTGTTTCGAGCAGGGGAGATGCACAGGCGCAGCCAGCTAACCAATGATGTCAAAAGACGGGCAGCGCTAACAAGGGTGGTGCTGCGTGTCATTACAAAGGAAAGTCACACCTCAGGGACATTGTAATGGTCTGTAATGAGACACATTTTGTACGTGTTGAGTTCCACGTGGGCAAGGAGAAAAAGTCAGCCACCTCGTACAAATGCAGCAGTACTGCTGTACAAGGTGGCTGTTATACATAGAAACACCTGTGGGTGGGGGGCAGGCTCCCTTCAATTTCAGTTCATGTGCCTGCGTGGCGTTTGCAGGTCACGTTGCAAGCTACACAGCAGGGGAACAGCTGGCGTTGCTGAACCCCACTGACACATTGACTGGTGTTTTTCTCTGTGCAGATTGCATGTCCGGGCAAAAACTAGCGGTGTTAGAGCCCAGGGTCAGCAGGAGGAGGAGGAGAGGAGCAAAGTGTAGGCCGAAGCCTGCACTGGTGGCAGCTTTTGGTCGGTTGTGCCAGCGTGGCTTGTGCTGGACACGATGCCGGCTACACAGCGGGGGAACAGCTGGCGGTGCTGAACCCCACTAACACATTGGCTGGTGTTTTTCTCTGTGCAGCTAGCATTTCCGGGCAAAAACTAGCGTTGTTTGAGCCCAGGGTCAGCAGGAGGAGTAGAGGAGCAGAGTGTAGGCCGAAGCCTAGTTGAACCAATTTCAAAGGTTACCTTTAACCCCCCCCCTCAGGTGTTGCAAGGTACAAGAGCCACACCTTGAACAGCATTAATGATGCACAAGTCAAAGGTTGCTCTATTTAATTTTGCTCCTTGCACACGCTGAATTAAACACGTACACTATTTAGCCCATTATACTGTCAAACAGTTGTGGAGGCGTGACTTGTCTTTTTAACGAGACGCAGCACAGGTGTCAAAATTTGCACCTAGGTACTGGGCGCAGATTCCTGAGCGTTGTTATTTGCTGTACAGGAGTCTGCGCTCTTGTGTTATCCCTTGGCAATACCCTGTTAGTGCAGGCCGTCTCATGACCTCATTTCATGTTGGCCGGTGCGGTTAACGATGGCCATAAATCCCAGACCCACAGTGGCTTTTCCTAAAGTCACACTGCGGTGCTGGGATTCGTGGCCTTGTGCAGTAAATATGATCGCCGCTCACACATGTCCTTACACCTGCTTCAGACTGGGCGGCCTCAGCTGATCCCTTATCGCATGCCGCGGCCATGAGGCCGCACAGTCAGAAGAAGGCGGAAGGAGGGGAGTGAAAACAGGGGAACATATGCACTGCTCGTGCCCATCAATCACACCCTCGCAGTCAAAATATATGAGACAACGGGGGGCGTTGTGTCGGACAGGGGGGACGCACAGGCACAGCCAGCCAACCAATGATGTCAGGAGACGGGCAGCGCTAACAATGGGGGTGCTGCGTGTCATTAAAAAGGAAAGTCACACCTCAGGGACATTGTAATGGTCTGTAATGAGACACATTTTGTACTTGTTGAGTTCCACGTGTGCAAGGAGAAAAAGTCAGCCACCTTGTACAAATGCAGCAGTACTGCTGTACAAGGTGGCTGTTATACATAGAAACACCTGTGGGTGGGGGGCAGGCTCCCTTCAATTTCAGTTCATGTGCCTGCGTGGCGTTTGCAGGTCACGTTGCAAGCTACACAGCAGGGGAACAGCTGGCGTTGCTGAACCCCACTGACACATTGACTGGTGTTTTTCTCTGTGCAGATTGCATGTCCGGGCAAAAACTAGCGGTGTTAGAGCCCAGGGTCAGCAGGAGGAGGAGGAGAGGAGCAAAGTGTAGGCCGCAGCCTGCACTGGTGGCAGCTTTTGTTCTGTTGTGCCAGCGTGGCTTGTGCTGGACACGTTGCCGACTACACAGCAGGGGAACAGCTGGCGGTGCTGAACCCCACTAACACATTGGCTGGTGTTTTTCTCTGTGCAGCTAGCATTTCCGGGCAGAAACTGGCGTTGTTTGAGCCCAGGGTCAGCAGGAGGAGTAGAGGAGCAGAGTGTAGGCCGAAGCCTAGTTGAACCAATTTCAAAGGTTACCTTTAACCCCCCCCTCAGGTGTTGCAAGGTACAAGAGCCACACCTTGAACAGCATTAATGATGCACAAGTCAAAGGTTGCTCTATTTAATTTTGCTCCTTGCACACGCTGAATTAAACACGTACACTATTTAGCCCATTATACTGTCAAACAGTTGTGGAGGCGTGACTTGTCTTTTTAACGAGACGCAGCACAGGTGTCAAAATTTGCACCTAGGTACTGGGCGCAGATTCCTGAGCGTTGTTATTTGCTGTACAGGAGTCTGCGCTCTTGTGTTATCCCTTGGCAATACCCTGTTAGTGCAGGCCGTCTCATGACCTCATTTCATGTTGGCCGGTGCGGTTAACGATGGCCATAAATCCCAGACCCACAGTGGCTTTTCCTAAAGTCACACTGCGGTGCTGGGATTCGTGGCCTTGTGCAGTAAATATGATCGCCGCTCACACATGTCCTTACACCTGCTTCAGACTGGGCGGCCTCAGCTGATCCCTTATCGCATGCCGCGGCCATGAGGCCGCACAGTCAGAAGAAGGCGGAAGGAGGGGAGTGAAAACAGGGGAACATATGCACTGCTCGTGCCCATCAATCACACCCTCGCAGTCAAAATATATGAGACAACGGGGGGCGTTGTGTCGGACAGGGGGGGACGCACAGGCACAGCCAGCCAACCAATGATGTCAGGAGACGGGCAGCGCTAACAATGGGGGTGCTGCGTGTCATTAAAAAGGAAAGTCACACCTCAGGGACATTGTAATGGTCTGTAATGAGACACATTTTGTACTTGTTGAGTTCCACGTGTGCAAGGAGAAAAAGTCAGCCACCTTGTACAAATGCAGCAGTACTGCTGTACAAGGTGGCTGTTATACATAGAAACACCTGTGGGTGGGGGGCAGGCTCCCTTCAATTTCAGTTCATGTGCCTGCGTGGCGTTTGCAGGTCACGTTGCAAGCTACACAGCAGGGGAACAGCTGGCGTTGCTGAACCCCCACTGACACATTGACTGGTGTTTTTCTCTGTGCAGATTGCATGTCCGGGCAAAAACTAGCGGTGTTAGAGCCCAGGGTCAGCAGGAGGAGGAGGAGAGGAGCAAAGTGTAGGCCGCAGCCTGCACTGGTGGCAGCTTTTGTTCTGTTGTGCCAGCGTGGCTTGTGCTGGACACGTTGCCGGACTACACAGCAGGGGAACAGCTGGCGGTGCTGAACCCCACTAACACATTGGCTGGTGTTTTTCTCTGTGCAGCTAGCATTTCCGGGCAGAAACTGGCGTTGTTTGAGCCCAGGGGTCAGCAGGAGGAGTAGAGGAGCAGAGTGTAGGCCGAAGCCTAGTTGAACCAATTTCAAAGGTTACCTTTAACCCC